>NC_134852.1:119799595-119929595 GCF_049852395.1 Peromyscus maniculatus bairdii | reverse complement strand
TAGAAGCTATCTGAGATTATGCTGTGCTTGGTGTTCCAGAATGCATGAAATATCTAGTCCTATCCCCTTGATATTCCCAATCTTCCTCTCAAGGTCTCATTTAGGTAACTCACTTATGTAACCAATGGTGACCTCGAACTTCTGTTCCTCCCTCTGCCCCCTGAGTGCTAGAATTACAGGTCTGCACCACCATTTCCCATTTGTGCAAACCCAGGGCTTCATCCATACTTGGGAAGCACTCTAATGCCTGAGCTCCATCCCCACATTTACCATTTACCAAAGGCTTTTCTCCTTTGGCTTCAATCAGCCACAGGGCATGTGTAGTATTGAAGATTGTGGAATATTCATTTACACTGTACAAATATATGTCACTGTGATTGGTTTAATAAGAAAGCTGGGTGGCGCACGCCTTTAATCCCAGCACTCGGGAGGCAGAGCCAGGCGGATCTCTGTGAGTTCGAGGCCAGCCTGGGCTACCAAGTGAGTTCCAGGAAAGGCGCAAAGCTACACAGAGAAACCCTGTCTCGAAAAACCAAAAAAAAAAAGAAAAAAAAAAAAGAAAAAAAAAAAGAAAGCTGACTGACCAATTCATGGACAGGTAGAGGTTAGGCAGGACTTGCAGACAAAAAATGAGCACAAAGAAGAAGGGGAGGAGTCTCAGGATCACAAAGAGAAGCAGAGGAAGCAGATGAACTTGCCATACTGAGAAAAGGTACGAAGCCATGTGGCACAGAGTAGATAAGAAATATGGGTTAATTTAAGTTATAAGAGCTAGTTAGTGACAAACAGCATTTATTATTTATTTATTTATTTATTTATTTTTTTTAAAGATTGATTTATTTATTATGTATACAGCTACAGTGTTTTGTGTGCCTGCAGGCCAGAAGAGGGCACTAGATCTCATTACAGATAGTTGTGAGCCACCATGTGGTTGCTGGGAATTGAACTCAGGACCTCTGGAAGAGCAGCCAGTGCCCTTAACCTCTGAGCCATCTCTCCAGCCCGACAAACAGCATTTATAATAAGTCTCTGTGTGGTTATTTGGGAACTGACTGGTGGGACAAAAGAAAGTTTGGGGACCTTCAGATCCTAACTCAACCCTCCCAAGTGTCCCCTAAGTCCTGAAGAGGATAGAATGTACCAAAGTAGAAAGAACTGAATCACCTGGAGCCCAGGTCCTTTTCTGAGTGGACCTGGGTTCAGTTTCCAGCACCACCATCAGGTGGCTTACAAATGCCTATACATCTAGCTCCCAGGGGCCCAACACCCTTTTCTGGCCTCCTGCACACACAGCATACAATCACACAGACACAGACACTGAACAGACAGACACACACATAAGTAAGCAGACACAGACATACAGACACACACACACACACACACACATACACAGATTTTATTTCTTGTCATGTGTATGTAGGTATAGCTATACATGTATGAAATGAAAATGACTGTTCATGCCAGAGGCATTGTATCCCTTGGAGCTGGACTTACAGGCAGTTGTGAGCTGCTTGCTTGAGTGCCGAGAACTAAACTCAGGTCCTCTGCAAGAGCACTAAGTACTCTTTTTTTTTTTTTTTTTTTTTTTTTTTTTAATTTGGAGCTGAGGACCAAACCCAGGACCTTGCGCTTGCTAGGCAAGCACTCTACCACTGAGCTAAATCCCTAACCCCCAAACACTAAGTACTCTTAATCCCTGGACCATCCTGCCAGTCCCCCTATTTTTTTTTTTTTTTATTTTGGGAAGACAGTCTCACTCTTTAGTCTAGAATGAGCTAGAACTCACCATATAGGCCACTGTGTAGCCTCAAACTTCAGATGCTTCTGCCTCTGTCTCCTGAGTGCTGGAATTACAGGCTTCTGCTCCCACAGTGTCTTTCAGAGTTGTTCACTACTTTGATTTTCTAATTATTAGTGCCAAGAACCCTGTGTCACATAAATACATAGTACTGCCAGGTACAGTGGCATATGCTTTGTAATTCTACTTCTGAGGATGTGGAAACAAGATCAGGAATTCAAGGTAATTCTGAGCTATACAATGAGTTTGATACCAGCCTACGCTGCATGAGACACGACCTCAAAAAAACCAACCAACCAAAAGATAATGAATATATAAGGATAGTTAGAGTAGCTTGAGACACTGTTGGAAATTTTCTTGTAACCCTTAAAAGTCGTAATGACTTCTTTTTTTAGAAGATTTATTTTTACTTTATGGGTATGGGTGTGTTGTCTGCATGTATATCTGCATAACGAGTGAGTCCAGTGCCCTCAGAGAACAGAAGAGGGCACTGGAACCTCTGGAACTGAAGTGGAACAGTGTGAACTGCCATGTGGGTGCTATCAGTTGAACCCTGGTCCCCTTGAAGAACAGCTAGTGCTCTTCACCAATGAGCCATCTCTGCAGCCCCTAATGTTGTTGTTACTGTTTGTTTGTTTTTTTAAATTAAACTCAAACTTGCATCTCAGACCACTTTTTTTCTTTTATTATTTTTTGATAGTGTCTCACTATGTCACCCTGACTGGCCTGGAATTCCCTATTTAGACCAGGCTGGCCTCAAATTCACAGAAATTCACTTGCCTCTGCCTATCAAGTACTAGTATTAAAGGCATATACCAACATACCCAGCTCCTGTTTTTGTTTTCTGAGACGGAGTCTGAGTAGTTAGTATCTGGGGCCAAACAGACTGTCTGTCTGTCTGTCTATCTATCTATCTAGATATCTATCTATCTATGTCTGTTTTTTTTTTTTAAAGATTTATTTATTTATTATGTATACAACATTCTGCCTCCATGTAACCTTGCAAGCCAGAAGAGGGCACCAGATCTCATTATAGATGGCTGTGAACCACCATATGGGTGCCGGGAATTGAACTCAGGACCTCTGGAAGAGCAGTCAGTGCTCTTAACCTCTGAGCCATCTCTCCAGCCCTGTCTGTCTGTTTTTTGAGACTTGGTTTCTCTGTGCAGCCCTAGCTATCCTGGATCTTGCTCTCTAGACCAGGCTGGCCTCGAACTCAGAGAATCTGCCTCTGCCTCCCAAGTGCTGCAGTTAAAGGTGTGCACCACCACCACGTGGCCAGAAAATGACCTATCTTAATGAGAGACAGAGTTCTGAAATAGTCATCAGGATTTCAAACAAATAGATAATTCTGGGTAGTGGGTAATGGGATGGTCTAGAATCCAGAAGCATTCCAGTTATAAATGGGAATTAAAAAGAGTATAACGAGTATCTAGGCCTCACTTGTAGATCAAGAGACAGGGAAGAATACCAGGATTGGATATAAGGTCCTAGGCTGATATCCATGCACTGGGTCTGGAATCAAAGGATCAAAAATGAAGCTGAAGATCATTTATCCAGTAGAACTGAGACTTAAGCTCAAACTACCAATACCCTTGATAAACAACAACAACAACAATCCTAGACTGGGGGAGTAGAATGCTGAAAGTTCTCCTGCTGCTGTCTCTGGACAGGATTTTGTTCAATGACAAGACCAAGATTGAGACACATGTGGTGTTGGATGCTGCCATGGATTCAGTAAGGGAGTCAGATGATGGTTCCACAACAGGCCTGATAAACCCAGAATGCAGCGAGTGAGTTCTTTGGCTGGAATATGTCAAGTACGGTGGTTCATCTTCTCTCTCAACTTGACTAGGGTTGAAGTCTCGGAGGATATGCACTCCTGGATAAGTCTTAGGATTTCTCTAGAGAGGTTTAAGTGGGGGGAAAGACCCACTTTGATTATGGATGGCATTATTTCATGGGCTAAGGTTGACAACCAGATATAGAAAAGAGAAGAAAGCCAGACAAACATCAGCATTCATCTCTTTGCTTCCTGGGCTACACAGGGAATTGGCAATCAGCCTAAGCTATGTTAGACCCTATCTTGAGTATCTATTAACCCCCGTTGTCAAATTTGTTAAAAAATGTAACCCTGCTTTAAAAATTTTTTTGAATGCTTTAAAAATGTTTTGAAAGGCATTATAAGAAACAAAGATGTGGAGCTGAAGAGATGGCTCAGTGGTTAAGAGCACTGAATGCTCTTCCAGAGGACCCTGGTTCAATTCCCAGCACCACGTGGCAGCTAACAACTGTCTGTAACTCCAAGATCTGACACCCTCACCAATGCACATAAAATAAAAATAAATTATTAAAAAAAGAAACAAAGACGCAGTTCATATCTGTAATCCCAGCTCTTCCAAGGTTGAGGCAGGGGGAGTCAGAGCTCCAGACGAGCTTTGCCTTGATAGTGAGACATTGTTTTAAGACAGAAACAGGAGGTGACTTTCCTTTGAGATGGCCACACCCACCTTCTCTCCTGTCTTACTTTTTAAAAAATTTATTTATCTTAGTTGTTTTATGTGCATTGGTGTGAAGGTGTCAGATCCCCTGGAACTGGAGCCACGGGCAGCCATGAGCTGCCACGTAGGTGCTGGGAACTGAACCTCGGGCCTCTGGAAGAGCAGCCGGTGCTCCCAACTACTGAGCCGTCTCTCGCCCACTACGCTGCTTTCTTGCTGAACACCTTTCTTTCTCTTAACCCTAGTGCTTAAAATCTGTATTCTTTTTTTTTATTTTAATGATGGCTTTTATTTTTATTTTTTTAGGTGCATTGGTGTTTTGCCTGAATGTATGTCTGTGTGAGGGTGTCTTATTCCCTGGAACTGGAGTTACAGACACTTGTGAGCTGCCATGTGGGTGCTGGGACTTGAACCCAGGTCCTCTAGGAGAGCAGCCATTACTCTTAACCTCTGAGCCATCTCTCCAGCCTCTGAAATTCTCCTAATAAACTCCACCTCTGTGCCAAAGACAAAGAATGGAAGGAAAGAAGGAATGGCCTCTATCATCATCTTCTTCATCTGCATTTTGAGACAAGGTCTCACTCACTTCATAGCTTAGACTAGTCTCCAACTCATGGTGATCCTCCTGCCTTAGTCCACCAAGTCCGGTGGATACAAGGCCTGAGCCACTGCGTCTGGTCAAGTACACCATTATAAAGAGAAGTATCCGTTCATATATGCAGGACTTCTTTAGTCTCCCGAATTAGTTCTGAAACCTGATACCCATCACATCATTTGGGTTGAGAAAAGAAAATCAAACAGAAGTTTGGAAATTGAAGCTTAAAAAAATTATTTATTTTGGGCTGGAGAGATGGCTCAGTGCTTAAGAGCACTGAATGCTCTTCAAGAGGACCCGGGTTCAATTCCCAGTACCCACATAGCAGCTCACAACTGTATGTAACTCCAGTTCCAGGGCACCCGACACCCTCACACAGACATACATACACTAATGCACATAAAATAAAAATAAATAAATTCTTTAAAAAATTATTTATTTATTTATTTGAGACAGGGTTTCTCTATGTAGCCCTGGCTGTCCTACAACTCACTCTGTAGATCAAGCTGGCCTTGAACTCAGAGATCCCAGAGATCCACCTGCTTCTGCCTCCCAAGTACTGGGATTAAAGATGTGTGGCACCACTGCCCATCCAAATTATTCTATTACATTTTAGAGAGGGGGAGGGATGTGGGGAGGGAGAGTATGTGTGTATGTTCATTGTGGATGCACAATGTGGGTCAGAGGACAATTTATGAGAGTCAGTTCCCTCCTTCTACCATGTGGGTTCCAGGAATCATATTCAGGTCATCAGGCTTTGCAGCAGGTGCCTTTACGTGATGAGCCATCTTCCCACCTCTATCATCATCATCATCATCTTATTATTATTATTATTATTGTGTGTGTATGCATGAATGGGGTTATATGGGTCACGCACATGTGTGGAGGTCAGAAGACAAGTTTATGGAGTCAGTCTTCTCTTGGACCTTCATGCGTGTTCTGGGGCTTGAACTCGAGTTGTCAGGTTTGTGTAGCAAGTGCGTCTACCTGCTGAGCCATCTCACCAGCACGACACAAAATTTTCAAGAGAAATCTACCTGACACATTATCAATTGCATTGTGAGTATTTCTTTCTGTACATGATTACCTCTCATGGATTTGCCCCAACTGCATTTGTTAGACACACTTTTTTGTGTCCTTACAGGACCCTTGTATGGTAAACTGTGCAAAACCACTACATTGAAGGCTTGGAGTGTTTCTACTCGTCGTATACTTAAAGTGGACAAAGAGTATGCTGCCTTTGACAGTACAGAACCCCTTTGCAGTAGCCTCACTTCCTCCTCCATCTCCATGACATCCACTGTTGTCAACTAGACAGCATCCAGAATCACCTAGGATACAAGCCTCTGGGCATGCCTGTGAGGGTTGTCTATATTAGGTAAACTGAGGTGTGAAGACCCACGTTTCCAAGAGCTGGGGCCTTGAAATGAATAAACCAGAGGAAGCGAGCTAAGCACCAGCAGGCATCACTCTGCTTCCTGACTGAGAAAGCAGTATGACTGGCAGCTTCATACCCCACCACCATGCCTTGCCCTGATGGATGGATCTTTGAATTATGGGGGAAGTAAACCCTTTCTCCCTTAAATTGCTTCTTTTCAGGTACTCTGTCGTCACATCAATGAGAACCTACAGAAAACTGGTACGGAGAAGTGGGGCCATGGCTGGGATTGGCCTTTACTGTGCAGTTCATAGACCTTCGGAACTTTTTGTAGGAGGAATATGAAAAGTTTGGAACATCGGACTAGAGAAGTCCTTGGATATTGTACACAGGGCTTAATGGGTCATTTCAGTGGGCTTGGAAGAAAAGAATGTGCTTTGAATCCTAACACTGAGGAGGCAGAGGCAGGTGGATCTTTGTGAGTTTAAAGCTAGCCTGGTCTACAAGTGAGTTCCAGGCAAGCCAGGGCCACACAGTGAGACCCTATCTCAAAACAATCAAAATAAATAAAATATTCTTTTTAATTTAAAGGAGCAAGATGTGAAATACAAGGCAATGGGAAAAGAAGCAGGGACTGAGGGACTAGATCTATGTTTTAGGAAGATGACCCTTGCTAGGGCAAGACTTCCACAGAGACCAGAGATCACTATATGATATATATGATAGCTTAGTTTACATCACTAAATTTTCTAGAATAGGACTGCATCGCTAAAACAAAGAAGGGGCTGGGGAGCTAGCTCAGCTGCTAAACTATCCGCACTGCAAGCATGAGGACCTGAGTTCAATCCCCAGCATTCATGTACAGAGTTGGGTGTAGCAGGAATCTTAAATAGTCTTATCAATAAAACCAAACCTGAGCTAGGTATTGGGGTGAACACTGGAAGATCAGAGAACCAGAACAAGCCACAGTTACCTCACCTCGCCGGATCCTCAGCTGGTCTTGCTTCCTCAGACTGGAGGCCTCTGAGTCCTCATCCAGAATGGATCTCAGCTGAACTGCTGCTCAAAAGCCTGAAAGCTTAACCAGCCAAATGCTTCTAGTTTCTGGTCTTCACGCCTTATATACCTTTTTGCTTTCTACCACCACTCCCTGTGATTAAAGGCTTGCTTTCTGGGATTAAAGGTATGAGTCACCATGCCTGTCTGTATCCTTGAATACACGGGTTTCTGCCTCTGGAATGCTAGGATTAAAGGCGTGTGCTACCACTGCCTATCCTTTATGTTTAATATTTTGGCTGCTCTGTCTCTGACCCCAGATAAGTTTATTAGCATGCACAATATTTGGGGGGAACACAATGCCACAGTTGGGAGTGATGGTGTGCACTTGTAATCCCAGAGTTGGGGAGGCAGACAGGTGGATCTCCATGACTTGCTGGCCATCTAGCCCAGCCTACTTGCTAAGATCCAGACCTGTGAGAGACCTTCTCAAAAAACAAGGTGGCTGGCATCTGAAGATACAAATTTATTTTGCCAGGGAGTGGTGGCACATCCCTTTAATTCCAGCATTTGGGAGACAGGGGAAGGTAGTTCTCTGAGTTCGAGGCCAGCCTGGTCTACAGTGAGTTCCAGGTCATCCAGGGCTACATAGAGAAATCCTCCTCCAATAAACAAACGAACAAACAACAAAAAGATTTATTTTATTTAATTTTTTTTGTTTTTTGTTTTTTTGAGACAGGGTTTCTCTGTGTAGATTTGACACCTTTCCTGGAACTCACTTGGTAGCCCAGGCTGGCCTCGAACTCACAGAGATCCGCCTGGCTCTGCCTCCCGAGTACTGGGATTAAAGGCGTGTGCCACCACCGTCGGCTTCTTTTATTTAATTATGTGTATGTGTGGGGGTCTGTATGTGGGTGTGTACACATGTGTGCAGGTAACTATGGAGGGCAAGGCATTGGATTCCCTTAGAAGTGGAGTTAGAAGTATCTGTAAGTCACTTGATCTGAGTGCTGAGAACAGAGTAGCAGTATGCATTCTTAATTACTAAGCTAGCTTCCCAGCATCCATCCATACATATTTGTATATGTCTTTTTCTAGATTTTATTTTACCATTTTGTGTGTATGAGTGTTATGCTTACATATGTCTGTGCTCTACATATGTGCCAGAGGAGGTGGTGAGCTGAGAATCAAACTTGGGTCCTTTACAAGATTAAGTGATCTTAGCCACTGAGCCAACTCTCCAGCCGTGTGTGTGTGTGTGTGTGTGTGTGTATTTGTTTTTTGAGATAGTATCTCACTATGTAGCCTTGGCTGGCCTAGAACTCTATGTATACCAGATTGGCCTTGAACTCATAAAGGTTTGCCTGCCTCTGCTTCCCAAGTGCTGGGATTAAAAGTGAGCACCACTACACCCAGCACATTTCATCAGGCTAAATGCTCTCTTCAAAAAATAGTTTTACTAGGCATCATGGTGCATACCTGCAATCCAGAGCTTTGGAAATTGAGGCAGAAGGATCTCAAGTTGACGGCTAGCCTGAGCTACATGGAAACACCCTGTGGGAGTCTGCTGGAGTCCAGCTCCAACCTGTGAAAGGGTTCTTGGGTGGAGGAAAGAGGAATGAGGAAATATTAGGTAGAAAGATAGAAAGAGACAATAAGAAAAACAGAGACACAGGATAGCTTAGGGAGGGCCCTGGGGCAATACCCAGTGGCCCAAGGTTTATTCAAAAGGGCTTTTTATAACACACCAAGGGGAGAGGCAAAAGACCTCCCCCTTGCAAGATCAAAGCACAAAGTACCGACAAGTGTAGATCCTTCCAAATACTTGGTAACCATGCCCCTGTCCAAATCATCCCATTATGCAGCCCTGCTGGGTAAAGCAAGCTCAGATTCTTTACCCTTAGCAAGGCCTCACTAGATAGCCTCTGTGGGCTCCCTCAAGACCCTGTTTCACTAAAAATAAAAATGAACACAGCTTTGAAAAACTAATAGGATATATGTAAGTCTACATACCTAAAGAACTGTTGATTCAATAATGTAATCAGAGAACCTCCTCTGGCAGTGCTTAGTAACTGGATGTTTTCTTTGTTGTTCGTTTTGAGACAGGTCCATACAGAACTCAGCGGCCTTGTACTTGAGGCCATCCTCCCAAGTTCTACACTAGCTCAATGCTTCCTTTGTGTGTGTGTGTGTGTGTGTGTGTGTGTGTGTGTGTGTGTGTGTGTTTTAATGTTTTTAAAGACGGTTTCTCTACATAGCCCTGGCTGTCCTGAACTTACTCTATAGACCAGGCTGGCCTCAGACTCAGAGATCTGCCTGCCTCTGTCTCCTGAGTGCTGGGACTAAAGGCATGTGCCGTCACCCTGTGAACTCGATGTTTTCTAATGTTAAATAGAAAACAACCATTTAACTTTTTGTATTTACACATTTAGTCAAAGATAATACAGTAAACTACTTATGGCAAACTGCTTTTAACTATGCTTCAAGGCAATAAAAGTAGTTTTCATATGATTATGTTTTTGGAAATCTGGCACAAAATATGATTTCACTTAAATAGTTTGGTGTGACAGCTGTAAATGTCCAGATTCCAGCTTCATGTTTCAATAGCATATTTTCAATATTACTGAACTGTTCATTTCTTCTGGCCTTTACAGCCTTTTCTAAGTTCTGGCACTCAGATGAATTCCTTGAGACACTCCTCATAGCGACACATGCTGACCAGACAATTCTCTCAGAGATCCTAATTAGATAGCATTCCACCTAGATGTACTGGTAAAAGCACTAGTGTCCATGTCCGTGTCAGTGTCCCTGTGTCCGTGTCCGTGTGTCCGTGTCCGTGTGTCCGTGTCCGTGTGTCCGTGTCCGTGTCCGTGTGTGTGTGTGTGTGTGTGTGTGTGTGTGTGTGTGTGTATGAATGTGTTGCCAAAAGCCAAAAACCACTGGGTGCCTAGGAGAATGGGACTTCTGCTGCTGGCCGGCAAGCTTTGGGCATGCTTTCTTTCTTTTTTTGTTTTGTTTTTGTTTTTGGAGACAGGGTTTCTGTGTGTTGCCCTGGCTGCCCTGGAACTCATTCTGTAGACCAGGCTGGCCTCAAACTCACAGAGATCTGCGTACCTCTGCCTCCAAGTGCTGGGATTGAATGCATGCACTACCACTGCCTGGCTGGGCATGTTTTCTTAAGAAGGCACTGGACAGTTTGTTTGTTTATTTAGACAGGATCTCACTTTGTAGTTCTGATTGACCTAGAACTCACTATGTAAACTAGGCTGGTCTCAAATTCACTCAGGTCCACCTACCTGTCTCCTGAGTGCTGGGATTAAAGGAGTGCACCAGCAGGCTCCTGGGCAGCTTAATAAGGCAAGTTTTTATTCACAGAAGTCAAAGTTAGTGCAACTGACCAGAAAATGAAGTTTTCCTCCATAGTTATACTTGGATCTGTGAGCTAAAGGTCCCAAAAAAAGCTGTGTTAAAGATTCTACAAAGCCGGGCTGGAGAAATGGCTCAGCAATTAAGAGCACTGGCTGCCTTTCAGAGGACCATGGTTCAATTTCCAGCACCCGTGGAAGTTCACACTTGGCTAAAAGTTCAGTTCTGGGGATATGGCACCCTCATGTAGATATACATACAGGCAAAACATCAATGCACATAAAGTAAAAATAAATAAATATTTAGGGGAAAAGAAAAGAGTCCACAAGCTGGCTATTGTGTAACAATTCCCTCCGAGACTGAAAATTCTTTCCTGAAGTAAGCTCCTTAAACTGAAAGATAACTCAAAATAGATTCAGAAAGTCCCTGAAACTGACCAGATTCACTAGACTCCTCCCTGCCAGAGTAAGCAATAAATGCTGCGAGTCCCTCTCAGACAAGGGAAGCCAAACCACAATGAAGGCTCTCAGACAAGCCAAGCTGCAAAGACTTAGGATCAAGACAAAGTGGAAGAAACAGAAACCAGCTGAACGCCTAGAAGGGTCTTAGACCAACTGAGTGTTTTGAAAAGGATACTCTGCAGCCTGAAGTCTGTGCAGTGTGTTCCAGGTTCCTAGCTTTTGTGAGCTGTCACCCATGTGAGCTTTGGTGATACAGTTGTCTTTGGGTCATTCTGCTCCTGTAAGTAACCACTCACCCATACTCCTGTAAGTAATGTTGTGCCCAGGTCGTAAGACCCCCAAGCAAGACCACCACAGAGCCGTTATCCCATGCAAGCACACAGAGGTTTTTATTAACAAAACAAGCAAGCTTGGTCCACCACCCAGCATCTGATACAGTGGGTAGAGAACGGCCCCCGAGCACTCATTTTAAGGGTTTTATATAGGAAAAGTTTACATGCAGGTTGGGATTGGAAGAGGGGGTTAGGGATGAGGCAGTTCTTTGAAGTTACTGGCTGAACTATAAGCATGAGGTTACTGATGGCTAACAGGATTCAGGGTATCTTAGAGACATAAATTTTTACTCCCTATGCCCTGCTTTTGTTGAACCTGGGATATACACATTCAGATTTATTGTTCCAGTCCTACTCTCCTCTGAGGTCAACTTCTGGTCAGTTGAGCCCATTTACTCCCCATATCTTGTTTTGCCAAGTCCAGGATACATAGATTTATTATCCCAGCCTTATAAGTTCAATTTCTGATCACTTCTAAAACTGCTGGTCAGCAAATACCTTTGGAGGAGGGGAGAGGGAAGTGTCTCTCAAGATGGCTACTGATTTTTCCCTTTCAGTAACCCCAACAAAACTCATAAGGTAACCAATTTGGACTTTGATGGTATTTGTACTTTGGCCTGTCCTGGGATGCATATCTCAGGTGAACAGACATGTTTTGTGTCTCTCCAGGAAAGTTTTGTCACAGAACAATGACTGACTATAGAATTTATGTGACGGTAAAGAATTGGAATGCTGTAGGTGTGGAGTCAAATTATCTTGGTCCAAGGTCAGACTCTTAATAGCCATTTATTTCCTACTTCACTGTTTGACCTAACATCCTTGTGACTATCAGGTGAAATCCTTTTTAGAATGCACAACAGATCTCTAGCTTCCAGCAACCCAAAGGCTAAGAATGTCACAGGATAACATCTGAGGCCTGCGGCAGAAACTTCCCTTTTTTTGTTGTAACCTCCCTGATGTCCTCGCTGATATATTTCCAAGAATATCTTTTGTTTTATGACTTTCTTTGTTCTGTGGATATAGAACTTTCATGAGCATGCTGGTACACATCTTTAATCCCAACACTTAAGAGGCAAAGGCTGGAGGCTCTCTGTGAATTTGAACCTTGCTTAGTCTACACAGAGTGAAGAGCTGTCTCTCTCTCTCTCTCTTTTTTTTTTTTTCTTTTTTTCTGGAGCTGAGGACCACACCCAGGGCCTTGCGTTTGCTAGGCAAGTGCTCTATCACTGAGCTAAATCCCCAACCCCGAAGCTCTGTCTTAAAACAAAACAAACAAACAAACAAACAAACAAACAAAAACCCCACCACCAAACCCTTTAATTAAGTTGTTACCATGCTGGAACATGGTGTCTGGGGTAATCTAAATCTGTTCACCTTGGGCCATTGTCGCTCATATTTGGATCTAAAAGAAAGTAAGTACCTCAGCCAGTGGTGGCAGTGCTCACCTTTAATCCCAGCACTCAGGAGGCAGAGGCAGGTGAATCTCTGTGAATTCGAGGCCAGCCTGGTCTACAGAGTGAGTTCCAGGACAGGCTCCAAAAGCTACACAATGAAACCTGTCTCAAAAAAAAAAAAAAAAAAAAAAAAAAAAAAAAAAAAAAAAAAAAAAAAAAAAGAAAGAAAAGAAAAAGAAAAAAAAAAAGAAATTAGAAAGAAAGTAAGTACCTCTTATTCCCTTTGAGAGAACTGCTGTGTTTTTCAACAGATCACTGTGAAAGCACTAAATAAATAAATAACTGGTAGTGTACAGGATGTTCCTGGATACCTGAGATGCAGAAAGAAATAACACAAGGAATTTGTCTTTGCTTAAATACTTTAGAATTGACAACCCTGGCCCCTTTTTAAATTTTTTTAGGTTATATCTATGTATGTATGCAGTGTGAGTGCAGGTGCATGTGTGTTAGTATATGTGCACATATGTAGAAGGCAGAAGGGCCTTGTACTCAGAAGCACTAAGAGAATTAGGAATGTTAATCATGCAGGGGTGTCTCCTCACTGGAGGAGATAAAATCAAATACCTGTATTCCATCCAGAAAGCTGACAGTGGAGGTTGTTAATGACCTGGTGACCTTTTTGCTATCCCCAGGGACAGACCTCTGCTGTGGGATGTCCTGTATGTTGTGAATCTATGTTGCTATGATTGGTTGATAAATAAAACACTGATGGCCAGTAGCCAAGCAGGAAGTATAGGCTAGGCGGGACAAACAGAGAAGAGAGGCTGGGAGGTGGAAGCCGAGGAGAGACGCCAGCCTGCTATTCAGGGAGCAACATGTAAAGGCAATAGGTAAAGCTACCAACACATGGCGACATAGAGATGAACAGAAATGGGCTGAGTTAACTGTGAGAGTTAGTCAGTGGTAGGCCTGAACTAATGGTCCAGCAGTTTAATTAATATAAGTTTCTGAGTGATTATTTTATAAGTGGTTGTGGGGTCTGTGGTGCTGGGCAGGACTGGAGAAAACTCCAGCTATAGACCTCAACCTAATTCCCCAAAATGACTATTGCAGAGTCTTCCATTCCTAGACCATTACCCATCCTTAGGAGAGATGTAATGTGTATTTTTTGTGGACAGGGATTGTGTGCCCCCCCCCCCAAGTATGCATGTAAAGGCCCGAAGTCTGTAGTAGTTGTTTTCCTCTATAACTCTCTTGTTAGGTGTTGTTGGTTGTTTTTGCTCTTTTGGGGGGCCTGCCATCCAGCTCCCCAATTAATCACACATGGAGGTTTATTCTTAATTATAAATGCCAAGCCTTAGCTTGGCTTGTTGCTAGCCAGCTTTTCTTAAATTATCCCATCTACCTTTTGCTTCTAGGCTCTCTTCTGTAAATTCTACTTTCACTTTTTTTTTTTTTTCCAAAACAGGGTTTCTCTGGTAGCTTTTGGAGCCTGTCCTGGAACTCACTTTGTAGACCAGGCTGGCCTTGAATTCACAGAAATTCACCTGCCTCTGCCTCTGTCTCCCAAGTGCTGGGATGAAAGGCATGCGCCACCACTGCCTGGCTTAATTTCACTCTTACTTTGTGGCTGGGTGGCTGGTCCCTAGCATCCTCCTCTTTGTTCTCTTGCTCTTTCTTCTCTTCTCCCAGATTTCTCCATTTCTTCTTTCTGCCTGCCAGCCCCACCTATCTTTTCTCCTGCCTCGCTATTGGCCGTTCAGCTCTTTATTAGACCATCAGGTGTTTTAGACAGGCTCAGTAACACAGCTTCACAGAGTTAAACAAATGAAACATAAAATAATGCAACACATTAAAAAAAAAGAATGCAACACATCTTTGCATCATTAAACAAATGTTCCAGAGCATAAACAAATGTAACATATCATAAAATATTCTACAACAGGTTACCAACTCTCTAGCAGAGTGGTTCTCATCCTTCCTGATGCTGTGACCCTTTAATGTAAGACAAATTGCTAAACAGTCTTATTAATAAAAAACCTGGAGCCAGATATTGGGATTAAAGCCGAGAGACCAGCGGAACAGAACAAGCCACAGCCTTACCCTAGGAAATTCTCAGTCCAAGAGAGACCTATTTCTTGTATACCCATGCCTATATGCCTTTCTGTCCCTGCCATCTCACTTCCTCTCACCACCCAACTACATCACTTCCTCTTTCTGCCCAGCTCTGTCACTTCCTGTCTGTCTGTACAGACCTTCAGACCTTTATTAGGTTAACTAGTGTTGGAATTTAAAGGCATGTGCTATCATGTCTGACTCTTGTTCCCAGTGGTGTGGCCTTGAACTCACAAAGATCTGCATGGATCTCTGCCTCCCAAATGCTAGGATTAAAGGCATGTGCTACCACTGTCTGACCTCTATGTTTAATATAGTGGCTGGCTTTTTCCTCTCATCTCCAGACATGTTTTATTAGGGTGCATAATATATTGGGGGACACAATACATCATCACACTTTAATACAGTTCCTCATTTTGTGATGACCCCCAACCATAAAACTATTTCATTGTGCTGGTCGGTGGTGGCACACACCTTTAATCCCAGCACACAGGAGACAGAAGCAGGCAGATCTCTGTGAGTTTGAGGCCAGCCTGGGCTACAGAGTGAGTTCCAGGTAAGGTGCCAAATCTACACAGAGAAACTCTGTCTCAAAAAAACAGAAGAAAAAAAAATTATTTCATTGCTATTTCCTAACTGTAATTTTGCTACTGTTATGAATCATAATATAAGTATTTGATATGCAGGATAGAGGATATGTGACCCCTGTGAAAGGGTAGTTTGAGTTAGGCCGTGGTGGCGCAGGTCTTTAATCCCAGCACTCGGGAGGCAGAGCCAGGCGGATCTCTGTGAATTTGAGGCTAGCCTGGGCTACCAAGTGAGTTCCAGGAAAGGCACAAAGCTACACAGAGAAACCCTGTCTCAAAAAACCAATATATATATATATATATATATATATATATATATATATATATATATTCCTCACCACTGAACCATCTTTCCAGCCCCTTGTCAGCCCTCTATCCTATTTGTTGAGACAAGTTCTCTCACTGAATCTTGAATTTGCTGTTTCAGTTAGACTGGCTGGCCAGCAAACTCCTGGGATCAGCCTATCTCTGCTCTCCCAAGCATTCCTGTAAGCCAGGTTTTTACATGGTTGCTGGGCATCCAAACTCATGCTTGTGCAGTGAGGTAGTTTGAATGTAATTGGCCCCCATAAACTCATAGGGAGTGGCACTATTAGAAGGTGTGGCCTTGCTGAAGTAGGTGTGGCCTTGTTGGAGGAAGTGTGTAACTGTGGTGGAGGGCTTTGAGATCTCCTACACTCAAGCTATGCCTAGTTCTGAACACTTCCTGTTGCCTGTGGGTCAATAAATAGGGCTCTCAGCTCCTTCTCCAGCACTATGTCTGCCTGCATGCCACCATGTTGTACCATGATGATAATGGACTAAACTTCTGAAGATGTAAGCCACCCCAATTAAATGTTTTCCTTTATGAGACTTGCTGTGGTCATGGTATCTCTTCAATAGAAGAGACAATAGAAACCCTAACTAAGACATGCAGAAAGGACTTCACAGATTGAAATATCTCCCCAGCCTCCCGAACCTTTTTATAACAATTTTTTTGGTAGTGATTATTTTCTTGTATAGTTTAACAAAAATTTTTGACCAGTTCATGTCAGACACTCTTCTGACCTTTGAGGAAACAGCAATGAATGAGGCATGGTGATCACCCTCTCCTGGGCTTTGCATTCCAATCAGAGAGGCAGGACAAAACAAACACCTGTGGATTGAAAATGTCTGACAGAAAAACCAATATAAAATAAAGGTTCTCTTATTTAAAAAAAAAAAAAAAAGGTTAATATAGGGAAACTTGGAGGGTGAAGCCGGGAGGATCAGAAATTCAAGACTGTCCTTTGCTTCATAGTGAGACCAGCATGGAATACATGAAATGGTGACTCAAACATAAATAAAAACAGGACCTCACAGTCTCATTTGCTCAGTTAAGCTGGTCTCTTCAGAGTTCTTTTTGGTGAGATGTAGAGGACAAGGTTCTCTATGTAGCTGTGGCTGGCCTGGAAATCCCTTTGTCCACCAGGCTGTCCTTGAACTTGTGATGCTCCTCCCTCATCTGTCTCTGGAGTACTAGGAGCATAGGCATGAGCCACCACAAGAAGGAGATAGACTTCTTCACTGGCTTGAGCAAATTACAATACAGAAATTGTCCAGAAGTACATAAGCATCAAAGCTTGTTTTTTGTTTTAGTTTTTTTTTTTTTTTTAAGATAGATTCTCCCTCTGTAGCCCATGCTAGTTTTTAACTCCTGGCAATCTTCCAGCTTTACCCTCCCAATTTTAGGAATTACAAGCATGAGGCACCATACTTGGCTCACAAGCCTGAACAGTTTGGACTCTTGTCCAGCACTCTCCCTACCCACATAAATGAAAAGGCAGCTGGAGCTGCCTGTGTTCTTTTCACACACGAGTGATGTCAAGCCAAAGAATTTGGCTTGGCTGGTTACCCTTAACTGGAACTGTCATTCTCCCCTTTACACTGCTGTGACCATATTTGAAGCTGCCAACCCTGTCTGCCCTGTGTCCACAGTGTAACTTCATTCCAGCCTCACCAGCTGCTTTCCAGGCACCTGATCCCACTGGCTTCCTGTCTGTCTCGCCTGATGCTGCCTGGATATTGGCACTTAAAAATGAGTTTTGAAGTCAGGCTTGTGTCATATGCCTGCAATCCCAGCACACTGGATGTGGAGCAGAACTCTGTTGGGAGGGAGTAGAAGCTGACTCTTTCTAAATGCCTGGCTTGGGCCACCACATTCTTGTCTATTTTTAGGACATCCTTTCTTTGGCTCCCTGAGAAACTGTTCTTCTTTTTCTGTTCCTAAACTGTTTCCACTCCTACTTTAGACTAAGGCATCTGTACATGGGAAGCATGAAGTTTAGGGTTCCCTCCTTTTTTTTCCACACAGCTAAGGAAAAACTGGTTATATTAAATTGCTCTGGCCAAAGAGATAAAACTGGGTATCAATAACACAACAAAACTTGTATACACTGTAATATTACAAAATTTTAAAAAATTTAGTCAATGTAGTCCAGGCTGGCCTTGAACTCTCTGTGCAGTAGAGGTGATCTTGAAATATCAATACTGAAATATTGATAGTACAACAAAACTTGCACTTTAGTATTATATTCTATATTACATAACATATAATATATATTATATATTATTTAGTATTATAAAATTACAAAAAATTTAGTCAAGTAGTCAAGGTTGGCCTTAAACTCTCAATATTGTTTTTTATTTTTTTAAAATGTGGTGCTAGGATTTGAATGCAGGGCCTTGTGCATGGTATACAAACACTATGACACTGAGGTACATTCCTACCTCTTGGCCTTGAACTCTTTATGCAGTAGAGGATGATCTTGAAAAATGAGTACTTGTTTTCTTTTCTTTTCTTTTCTTTTTTTCCTTGGTGTTTGGCTTTGAGTCTTGCTATAAAGCTAGGCTGGACTGGAACTCACTATGTAAGCTAGGTTATCCTCAAACTCCTGACAATCCTTCTGCCTCTGCTTCCCACGTTCAACACTTCTCTCCCTTTTCATGTTTCTAATTATGCAAGAAAATCACTGGTTCCTTGACAGTAGATCTGTCTACAACTAGCAGTCTTAGGCCTGCTATAATAATTTATAAAAATTCTATTTACACACTTGGTGATAAAGGTATTCTTGGGGAGGGTCAGTTCAAAGCAGGCTTCAAAGCCAAATGAAGAGGCTGAGTGGTGACACATGCTTAATAATCCTGGCACTTCAGAGGCTGAGGCCTGAGAACCAAAAGTTCAAGGTCAGCTTGGCTACCTGGTTAGACACTGTCTCAGGGAATGAAAACAAAAGCCAATGTAAATGAAAAGAATATCAACAGAGGACAGTGATAACTTAGACTGATACATGCCAAAACTAGGTGAAAGGGGGTGCTGGGGATGTAATTCAGCTGGTAACCCAGCATCCATGAAGCCCTGGATTTGATTCCTAGTACCACACAAACATGGTATGTTGGCATAAACCTGTGATCTCAGCACTCAGGATGTGGAGGATGGGCGTCAGAGGTTTTTGATCATCCTCAGCTACAAAGCAATTTTGAAGTCAACCTGAGCTGCATATCTGCATATGACCCTGCTTCAAAACAAAAAACCTAGGTGAAAAATAAGTCCACCTAGGGATCCTGGTGCCGGAGAAAGAAGGGTGAAGAAATAAATAAAGAACTGAAGGGCACCACCACTCTCAGCTAGGAAAACTTTTTTTTCCCTTTTTTTTTTTTTTTTTTTTTTTTTTTTTTTTTTTTTTGGTGGTTGTTGTTGTTTAGAGACAAAGCTTTTTTTTTTTTTTTTCTTTCTGCCCTTGAACTCACAGATATCCACCTGCTTCTGTCTTCTGAGGACTGGTATTAAAGGTGTCAACCACCTACTGCCTGTTGGGAAAACTTTCTTTTAATTCACCAATTTACCACTTTGGGGTTCTTCTCCATTCTGTCATGGTGCTTCATTTTCTTCTGCTACCATCTTTCAATAGTCCCTACATTCCAAGTCTGCGGATGACGAAGCTCTTAATTTTGTTGGTCAGTAATGTCCTTATTGCACCTTCACTTATAAAAATATTTCTGCTGGAGTTATAATTCTTGGCTAGAAATATTTTTTATACTTTAATAACATTGTCCTGTCCTCTTCATGTTCATGCTATTGTTCTTTTTTTTTTTAATGAGAAGTTGGCTCTGTATGTGTGTGCGCACAATTTCGAATGTGTGCATGTATGTGGATGTTCATATGGAGGCCAGAGGTCAATATCATGTGTCCTCCTCTATTCTCCATGGTATTTTGTTTGGTTGGTTTTGTCTTTTTCAAACAGGGTCTCACTATGTAGACTAGGCAGGCTTCTGACTCACAGAGATCTGCCTGGCTGTCTCCCAAATCCTGGGATTAATGGCCAGCACCATCACAACTACTTCTACCACAAGATTGTGTGTGTGTGTGTGTGTGTGTGTGTGTGTGTGTGTGTGTGTGTGTGTATGATACTATGAAAGAACAGCAAGTGACGTTAACTGCCAAGGGCTCTCTGCAGCCCCATGCACCTTATTTTTTGAGACAGTCTCTCACAGGACCCGGAGCTCACAGATTTGGCAAGACTAGCTGTCCAGAACACATCAAAGACCCTCCCTCCCATCTCTGTCTGCTCAGTACTAACTCCACAGGTGAGCCACCATGCTTGGTTTTTTTTTTGGGTGCTGGGGATCCAAATGAAGTTTTTTGTGCTTTCTTGATTAACTAATCTCTGTCCCCATCCCAGGGTCTCTCTCTCTCTCTCTCTCTCTCTCTCTCTCTCTCTCTCTCTCTCTCTCTCTCTTTTGGTAGTTCAGGATAGTCTTGAATTTACTTTGTAGTTTTTCTTTATTTTTATCTTACTTGTAGTTAATTGCACTTTTCCTATTTGGCTTTATTGTCTCCTTTTTTCAATGCTGGGACAGACTCTAGGGCTTTGTGTTTACTAAACAAGTGGTCTACCGTTGAACTAAATAATTAACTCTTTCTCCTCCTTTATTGTTGTTTTGCAGTGCTAAGGATTAAACCTTGGGCCACATACTTTAGTCCAGCACACTACCAAATTCTTAGCTTAATTTTTCTTTTTATATTTACTTATTGTATATGTGCACACTCAGGACACTGTATTAGTGTGGAGGTCAGAGGACAACTTGTGTGAATTGGTTCTCTTCTTCTACCTTGTGGGTTCTGGGGCTCCAACTCAGGTTGCCAGGCTTGCCAGTAAGAACCTTTACACACTAAACCATCGCACTAGTCCTTCTCTCTCTCTGTCTCTCTTTGTTTTTTTCAAGACAGGGTTTCTCTGTGTAGTTTTGCGCCTGCCCTGGAACTCACTCTGTAGCCCAGGCTGGCTCGAACTCACAGAGATCCTCCTGCCTTTGCCTCCCAAGTGCTGGGATTAAAGGCGTGCGCCACCACCCAGCGTCCTTCTCTCTCTCTCTCTCTCTCTCTCTCTCTCTCTCTCTCTCTCTCTCTCTTTTTGGTTTTTCGAGACAGGGTTTCTCTGTGTAGCTTTGCGCCTTTCCTGGAACTCACTCTGTAGCCCAGGCTGGCCTCGAACTCACAGAGATCCGCCTGGCTCTGCCTCCCGAGTGCTGGGATTAAAGGCGTGCGCCACCACCGCCCGACCCTTTTCTCTCAATTAGAGCAAATGTTTGGACCCACAGACAGGCCTTAGGATTGGTGATTCCAGCAACTTCATTACACAGGTTTTCTCAAACTCCTCTCTCCCCACCTGCCTGCTTCCCTCCAGGACCTCATGTAGTTCTTCCCTGGCTGGCCTCAAACCCACCATGTAGATGAAAATGGCTTCTAATTCCTGAGCTGTGATGACAAGGTGGGGCATTCACACTTAGCTCTTTTGTTGTTGCTTTATTTTATTTGGAGACAGTCTCATGTAGTTCTGGCTGGCCCACAACTCACCATGTAGAAGAAGATGACCTTGAAGTCCTGATCCTCCTGCCTCTGCCTTCCAAGTATTGAGATTACAAACTTTAGCACATGCCTGGCTTTATGGCTTTAATGAAGACTTCAGAGGAAAATGAAGAGCCACGTCTTAAGAGTGGTCATTAATGGAAGGCCTTAATAAAAGCAGGCAAACGGTCCTGGTTGGAGGTGGGATATAGCTCCCTGGTGACTATATGCTTACTATACAAGAAGACCCTTGGGTTCAATTCCCAACACTGAAAACAAAATTATTTTCACTGAATGGGTATTATAGAATTTACTTAACCATTTTGTGTGTGTGTGTGTGTGTGTGTGTGTGTGTGTGTGTGTTGGGTTACAAATTGTTTCCATGTTTCTGTCATGTGAACTGAAGTTCCCAGAAAAAAAGCAAAACAAATAACAAAGATTCAGTTGACTGACTTATTAGAACATCATGACTATGGACAATTAGCAGGATGCAGATCCAGAGCCAAATTATTTTGGGCTGTCTTCAGTCTCCTTAAGAGAGGAGCCATTCACTGAAGCTAGGCCTGGTGTGAATGCCTTTAATCCAACACTGGGGAGGCAGAGGCAGGCGATCTATGAGTTTGAGGCCAGCCTGGTCTACAAAGTGGGTTCTAGGACAGCCAGGACAACACAGAAAAACCATGTCTCAAAACACCAGAAAAAGAAAAAGAGCATTTCACCACTGTTTTTGACATATCATAATTTCATATTTTTATGATTATCAGGTAATGATAATGGAATTATCATTTTGGAATGAATTAACTTAATACACAGGCTTCCACCAATCAAAAACTAAGACTATCACCAGATAGTATTGAAACTTATAGCAGAGATTTCTCCCACTCTACTGTAACATATATATATATATATATATACATTTATACACATATATATGTATATATATATGTGGAAACATTAGGTAAGGAGTCAATATATATATATGTTATATGTAAACATATAATTTTATTTATTTGGCTGGGCAGTGGTGGTGCATGCCTTTAATCCCAGCATTTGGGAGGCAAACACAGGTGGATCTCTATTCAAGGGCAGCCTGGTCTACAGATTGAGTTCTAGCCAGGGCCACACAAAAGACCAAAAAAAAAAAAAAAAAAAAAGAAGAAGAAGATTTTATTTATTTGTTTATGTGTGAGTGCCTGAATGTATGTCTGTGTCCCATGTGTGCACAGGTAACAAAAGGTGCTGGATCACCTAGAGTTGGAGTTTCAAGAAGTTTACACTTCTGTTGTGGGTGCTGAGAACTGTACCCAGATCCTCTATCTGGAGGAGCAGGCAGTTCTCTTAACCACTAAGCTTTTTGTTTGGTTTGGTGTGTTTTTGTTTTTGTTTTGTTTTGAAACAGGAGCTCACTGTGTATCCCTGGCTGTTCTGGAATTTGCTATGTAGACCAGGCTGGTCTGGAACTCAGAGATCTGCCTGTCTCTGCCTCCTATGGGCTGGGATTAAAGGCATGTACCACCACCGTCAGAGTTGAATAAATTCTTACTCCCTTTCAAGTGAGAGCTGTTTTGTATTGACAACTACTATACTAATGTTATTAGAAATGAGTTTTTGGGCTGGAGAGATGGCTCAGTAGTTAAGAGCACTGACTGCTCTTCCAGAGGTCATGAATTCAATTCCCAGCCACCACATGGTGTCTTACAACCACCCGTAACAAGATCTAGTGCCCTCTTCCGGTCTGCAAGGATACATACAGGCAGAATACTAGATACATAATAAATATTTTTAAAAAAATGAGTTTTCTAGCTGGGAGGTGGTGGCACATGACATTAGTCCAAGTACTTGATAGGCAGAAGCAGGAGGATCTCTGTGAGTTAGAGGCCAGCCTGATTTACAAACCGAGTTCCAGGATAGGGTCCAAAGCTACACAGAGAAACCCTGTCTTGAAAGGAAAAAAAAAATGATTTCTTTTTAAAATTTTTATTAATACTACATTTATTACTGTGTGTGTGAACGAATGCCATGTCAAAACCTGAGGACAACTTGCAAGAGTTGGTCCCAGAGACCGAACTCAGATTGTCAAGTTTGGAGACAAACACCTTTACCCCCTGAACCGCAATCTCCCTGGCTAACAGACTGTTTCTTATAAATGTAATTACTGTACAGGAACAATCCAATTTCCTCCCCTTTTGTCCCATTTTAAAAAGTCCCCAAGAATTACTTTCGATACCTGCTTTTCAAGATGCTAACGGGTAAAGGAGTTAATAGGATAGGGGGATGCTCAGTAGCAAAATGTGTGCTTTGCATGTCCAAGGTCTCGGATTAAATCTGCAGCAAAAACAAAACAACCCTGAAACTTAAAGGGGGCGGGGGGGGGGGGAAACGGGACTCTAATATACTTACCAGCGAGAGGCTGGAAAAGTGTCCTGAGGGGCAGGAGTAGAAAAATTGTGAAGAGATAAGTCTGGGTTCAGAAAACACCAAATGGAAAGAGCTAGGGCGAATTTACATGTGAGGGTGGTGGGTTGACAGCGGGAAAGCATTTGTTTTGAACCAGAAAACCTGGATTCTAAACTCATTTCTGCCACCTAGTGACCTTCAGGGGTGGCACCTTGTCTCTGGGCCTCTGTTTTTTGTCTCATGTTTTACGTTTTCCACGATCTTCAGCCCAGGCTTTCATCTCCCACTGCGTTTGTGACTCATTTGCAGAGGAACCTGCGGAACCTTCAATCGGAAAGCGCCAACTAATCCCGCGCAGACACTTCCGGTCGGCGGGAACAAAGAGTCTGAAGCACTCAAGGCCTCACTTCCGCGTGACGGAAGCTGCGCAGAGACGTCCGACCGCGGGCTGCAGACCCGTGACTTGGCGCGGCGACTGCTCATGCGTCCCGCACGCGTGAGGGAGGTGGGCGGGGCCCCGGAGGAGGCGGGGCCCGCCGTGACTTGTCTCGCGGTTACTGGGCCTGCGGGAGCGCGCGAGGCTCGTGGGCGGTGCTGGGCGGTGCTGGGCGGGCCCTAACCCGAGGTCCCCGGGAGGCTTTGCCCAGTGTCTAGCTGCCGAGGTCGTCTTGGGTGAGGGGGTCGCGCCGGAAGTGGCTGTGCCGCGCGCTCGGTGTTGTTAGGAAGCTGCTGGGGGAGTTTAGTCACTCAAGGGGGCGCGGCACCACTGGGCGTTCTTCACGGCCCCCTGCAGCAGCCATGGCGAAAGGACGTGTCGCCGAGCGAACGCAGACGGGGCCGCTGCACTCGACCCCGGCCGGGGACCCGGCCACCGGCACGCGGGGTTCCACCACGCCAGGCAGCAGAGACCACCTGAAGGGTGAGTGGACCTGCGGGCCGGAGCTCAGGCTACTCCCGAAGGTCGAAGGGTCGAGTCCCCCAGCAAGTCTCAGAGAAAGACGGACCTCAGCTCCCAAGGACCGCAGCAAGAGAGTGGTGTGCTTGGCGGGGGGACCGCACGACAGAGGGTCAGACTCCTAGTAGATATTTCCCCAGTTAAAAGAAGCAGTGACGTTGACTTGTCGAAGATCAGACAATGAGGTTGGTTACCCAGGCTACCTATTAGACAGGTGTTTAAGAGACTCGAGGCTTCATTGCATTGTTTTACAGATGAACAAACTGAGGACTATGCGGTAAATGACTTGTGCAGGGTCACAGCCAAACTAAGGTAGTGATTAAGAGCAAAGACTTGCCCTTCCAGGTGCCACTTGAAAGTGTCAGATCCTGTGCTTCCATTTACCCTGCTTTGTAACTTTGATTTTTGTTTATGATTGTTGTTTTTCGAGACAGGGTTCCCCTGTGGAGCCCTGGCTGTACTGGAACTTGCTCGACAAGGCTGGCCTGGAACACAGAGATCCGCCTGCCTCTGCCTCCCTTCCCTGGTGCTAGGATTAAAGGCTTGCGCCACCAGCGCCTGGCTTGGATTTTACTTACTTACCTACATATCTATCTATCTATATATCTATCTATTTATTTACTTACTTATTAAGATAGAGTCTGGGGCTGGGTGGTGGTGGCTCACGCCTTTAATGTCAGCATTCGGGAGGCAGAGGCAGGCGGATCTCTGTTAAGTTCGAGGGCAGCCTGCGAGTTCCAGGACAGCCAGAGCTGTTAACAGAGAAACCCTGTCTCTAAAATAAAAAAGACAGTCCAGGCTGGTCTGGAACTTACAGAGATCCACCAGCCTCAGCTTAAGGAGTATGCTACCATGCAGAGCTGGATTTGTAACTTTAAAAAACTCAGTGTCTGTATTAAACAAGAACAGTAATAATAGTATCTACTTAGTCATTGGTGCGTGGTGTAAACAAAACAGTTCACATAAGCTTGGCTTCTATGAAATGGAGGCTAAACGGGGCGGTGGTGGCGCAGGACTTTAATCCCAGCACTCGGGAGGCAGAGCCAGGCGGATCTCTGAGTTCGAGGCCAGCCTGGGCTACCAAGTGAGCTCCAGGAAAGGCTCAAAGTTACACAGAGAAACCCTGTCTCGAAAAACAAAAAACAAACAAACAAAAAAAAAAATTTAGTGGAGGCGCTGGGGAGATGGTTCAGTGGTTAAGCACACTGGCTGTTCTTGCATAGGATCCTGGTTCGATTCCCAGCACCCACATGTCAGCTCATCACCATCTGTAGCTCTAGTTCCAGGGTATCTAGCACTATCTTCTGGGTAATGTGCACTCCCCACCCCCATGATGAACTAAATCTTTAAAAAATAATACACAGTGAAAATGTGTTCTCATCTGACTTTAAATATGTTGTAGTATGATTTGGCTCTCATAGGTTTATGTATTTGCATTTAGACTGTGGAGCTAAATAATTTTGTATAAATGAAAATCTCTTAGAAACAAATTGTTGCTAAGGCCTAAGTCTGCTTTAAATGAAGCAAACACTGTTTTTGAAGACTCAAATGTGGAGAGTGAGAATAATCCAAGCTTTAGGTTTCTTGCAAGGATGTTATCCAGGTAGAGCAAGCGAAACAATAATTGTCATTTGGCTTGAGATAGTTTCAGTTGTGCAGGTTTGTTTGTTTTGTTGTTGTTTGTTTTAGAGTTACTAAATACATAATAATAATAATAATACCTCAGAACATCCAGAGTTCCTTTATGGTGGTTTCTTTTATCAAATGACTTGCAACTACACACTAACTACACATCCATAAGCCAAAGGATAGAGATTTGAAGATGTGCCCTGTAGGAAAAGTGGGGTTTAGATAAGTCTAGGATATGGGAAGGGGATTCTGAGCTAGGGGAAACAGTAGGCTTGAAGGTTAGTGTGACCCCTTTATGTGTGTCAGTAAAGAAGTTAGTTTGTCACCAGTGGATGGGTTGCTGTTGGGTGATAGGAGATTAGGTTAGTCTATTTGATATGATTATGTTAACTAGGCAAAAAAGATTTTTTTTTTTTAAATCTTATTTATTAATGACTCAATTTTATTTTATTTTATTTTTTCCAGACAGGGTTTCCCTGTGTAGCTTTGCGCCTTTCCTGGATCTCGCTTTGTAGACCAGGCTGGCCTCGAACTCACAGAGATCCACCTGGCTCTGCCTCCCAAGTGCACCACCGCCCAGCATGACTCAAATTTTTTCTCTCCCCCCACCCCCTGCCTTTTCCTAATGTTAGGAATTCTCTTTGTAGCAAAAAATTCTGTGGCCCTCTTATGTGATAGGATTTAGTTTACTTAGTATTCTGTTGTGGTGCCATTAGTAACTAGTTACCAACCAATTTTCTAGGATTGGAATAACAATTTTTATTGATTATAGATAGCAACTTGCCATTAAAAAAAAGGCAAAGAAGAAGTAAAGATTCTAATAATCTTGGATTGAAAACTACTTAGTGATAGAATCTTCTTACAAATTCTGAAACAATTTAGTGTATGTTTTTGTTTGTTTTTAAGATAGTCTCCCATATATCCCAAGATGACCTGGATATCCTTCTTCCTCAGTACTGAGATTCCTAAGAATGGACCACTGTATACCAGGCCATGACACTTTTTTGTCTGTATGAGAGATGGTCTTACTCTATAGAGATGGTCTTACTCTATAGAGATGGTCTTACTCTGTAGAGATGGTCTTACTCTACAGAGATGGTCTTACTCTGTAGAGATGGTCTTACTCTATAGGCCAAGCCTAGCCCGGGCTGGGATCCATCTTTTGGCAGTCCTGTCTCTGTCTCCCTAGAACTGGGATTGCAGATAGGTGCCACCATCAGTAACCTTTTGTGTTTGTGAGGTTTTGGTTTTTTTCTTTCCTTGTTTCTTGTTTCTTGTTTTGGTGTGAGTGTGTGTGTGTGTGTGTGTGTGTGTGTGTGTGTGTGTGTGTTAAATGTGCATGTCTGTGGGTGCTTATACTTGGAAGATGGATACAGGAAGATCAGGAGTTCAAAGTCACCTTCGATTATATTTTTTGAGTAAGGTCAGGAGTTCAAGGTCACCTTTGATTACATTTTTAAGTTGGAGGCCAGCCTGGTCTACATGAAACCATCTCAAAAAATAGAAAACACAGAGGTACAATATGGTTAATTTTAATTTTTTTAGGCTGCATTCATTTGTTTATTTTCTTTTTTTTTTTTTTTTTTTTTTTTTTTTTTTTTTTTTGGTTTTTCGAGACAGGGTTTCTCTGCGTAGCTTTGCGCCTTTCCTGGAGCTCACTTGGTAGCCCAGGCTGGCCTCGAACTCACAGAGATCCGCCTGGCTCTGCCTCCCGAGTGCTGGGATTAAAGGCGTGCGCCACCACCGCCCGGCTCATTTGTTTATTTTCTTATTGAGAGGGATTTTTCACTGCGTAACTTTGACTGAACTGGAACTCACTGTGTAGAGATCCATCTGCTTCTGTCTCCTGAGTGCTCAGACTGTATTGAAGATGTTGATGAATGGAAAAATTCCATAGAGCAGGATCTAGAAGGAAGTCTGTTAACTTTTAACAAAAAGATAAGGATAAGACAAGGGACGGTGATTTTGTGAATAGACTTAGTAGGGCAGGGTCCTTGGGTACAGGGAGACTGTTGTGACAGGGTTGTCAGTGATAACCGAGATTGAAGCAGAGAAATTAGATGAACAGAGATTGAAGCAGAGAAAGTAGATGGACTTGTAGGTTGACAGAGCATGACTCTTTCTCAAGTCAGTACCTTTGACCTGGGAGGAAGTTGGATAGGCAGGTAGTTGGATGAGTATGATACTATTAGATGATAATATTAACCAGCATAATGGTAGTGTTGGGGAAGATTTAGAAGCTAATGCATTTCATGTGCAGGCCTGGTGGCTGCCAGAGCTAAAGCACACCCATCTAACATACTTGTACAAAGATACATTAGTAGTATACATGGTGCAGATTCAGATGGAAATTATAAAAACAATTTATAAATGAATTATAATTAAAACTATAAATGGATTGCATGCTAGCCTTTAGGTTTTACTAGGATTATGCAGAAGCGTTGTTAAATCATAATTATCAGCACTGTTTACTACATGTGAAAAAGTGGAGCCTCAGAATTGAATGTCACTCAAGTGTTTGTGAACCTTTTCCCGTGTTTTCCTACTTTGCTGGTGAGCATAATAACGGCTGATAGAGGCGGAAGGGGCTCATTTTCAGACAGTGAAGAGAACAAGTGTCAAGTTAAACCTTAGGCCGGGCGGTGGTGGCGCACGCCTTTAATCCCAGCACTCGGGAGGCAGAGCCAGGCGGATCTCTGTGAGTTCGAGGCCAGCCTGGGCTACCAAGTGAGCTCCAGGAAAAGGCGCAAAGCTACACAGAGAAACCCTGTCTCGAAAAACCAAAAAAAAAAAAAAAAAGTTAAACCTTAGAAGTTAAGTCACTGTCAAAGAAGTAGCAAGTAGATGTGTACTGAAAACTCTGGTTAGTTAGTGCTCTGTAGTCCAGTGAACCATTTCTGAAACATGTCCCCATTGACCCCTAACTTAGGACTGGTGAATTCTTAGTGCAGAGGAAAAAAATTAATTTTCCAGATAATATAACAAATGCCTTATTTAAAATTTTACTTCAAAGCTGGGCCACATGCCTTTAATTCCATGGCAGTGAGTCTCAGAAAGGAGAAAAAAAAGTTTTAACTTCAAAAGACTGTTTAAGTCCTTAAAATGTATTTAGGAACATACAGTACAGGTTAGAAGATTCTTTCCCCATCTTTTAATCTTCAACTAAAAATTGCCTTTATTGTGTCCACCAAGTAATCTTTCTGTCTGGCCTTCCTATGAAATCTTTAAGTCCTTTTGGATTTGTATTCTTTATGGTGGTGTTGGCCTGCTTCTTGAAAACAGGTTGAACATAGTAGTGCCGAGCATACAGAGAAGTGTGTTCAGTCTGTGACTTCTATAGAAACCAGGAATGGAGAGAAGATCAACTGTTTGTTCTTAGAAATCATTCTTGGGTTCACAGATACTTGCACAGTAAAAACTAATTATTACTAGTTTTAATTTTAAGTTAATATTAAATTATATTATTATTTCTGGGCAGTGGTAGTGTACACCTTTAATCCCAGCACTTGAGAGGCCGAGGCAGGCAGATCTCTGAGTTTGAGGCCAGCCTGGTCTCAGAGGGAGTTCCAGGACAGCCAGGGCTACACAGAGAAACTATCTCAAAAAACCAAAAACAAAAAATTTTATTCCTATCAAATACTTTGAGTTCATGGACTTCTCAATAAAATAAGCTGAAACTTTGGACTGGGACAAGTTAATTCTAGATGGTAGGTTAAAAAGGTTTTTTACATTTATTTGTTTGCTTATTTATTTATTGGTGGGTAGATGGGACATGTGTATGTGCCAGAACACAGTATTCCAAGGCATACATATAGAGGTCAAAGGACGATTTGCAGGAGTCTGATCTATCTTTCCTTTTCTGTGGGTGTCAGGGATGGAATTCAGGTCGTCTGTCAGGTTTGGTGGCAAGTGCCTTTACCTGCTGAGCTGTCTCCTCAGTTCTCCAGATAGATTTAAAAATAGTGTGTCTTTAAAAGACAACAGGCATAATAAAAAAACTAGACTACTTATATACTACTTACATGTATGACAATGTCTTTGCTTTGATGCCAGACCATTGAAAACTGTTTCTCTGAACTCAGTTTTTATGTAATCTTTTTTTTTTTTTTCTCTTTTTTTGGTTTGTTGAGACAAGGTTCAGGGTTTCTCTGTATAGCCCTGGCTGTCCTGGAACTTGCTCTGTCTAGCTACATCACTTCTTCCTGGCCAGCTCTGTCACTTCATGTCTGTATAGGCCTCTAGAACTTTATGGTTGGTACTGGGATTAAAAGTGTGTGTCACCAAGCTTGGCTCTGTTCCCTAGTGTGGCCTTGAACACACAGATCCTGCCTGCTAAGTGATAGGATTAAGGGTGTGTGCTACACCACTGCCTGACTTCTTTTTTTACTTAAAATGGCTTCTTATTTCCTCTGATCTCCAGGCAAACTATATTAAGCACAAATAAAATATCACCACACCATTATCTATCCCAGGCTGGCCTCAGACCTTGAGCAGTTCTTCTTCCTTCTAAGAGTTGGGTTTACAGGTTTGACCTGTAATTTATGTATGTGTATGTGGTATGTACTTTTGTCTGGGTGTATGCATGTGCAGGCCAGAGGTATCTTCCTCAAAAAAAAAAAAAAAAAAAAAAATGCTGAGAGATGACCAGTAAGTGGTTCTTACAGCAGTTGAAGTAATTGGTTTAATGTCATGGTTTTAGGTAAAAGTTTGAACAGTTTTTGGGAGGAAAGGATTTGAAGAAGTTATGAAGAAGTTATTAGTTAGTTATGAAATACTATTTATTTTAATTACACTTTTTTTCTTCTTTCAGACAAACCTTGTGCAGAAGCTGGGTCAGCAAGAATGTCACTCCTTATACTGGTGTCCATTTTCTTATGTGCAGCATTTGTTATGTTTTTGGTATATAAAAATTTTCCTCAGCTTAGTGAGTAAGTATACAACAAGAGAAACTAAAAATGTCTACGTATTTTAGATGTTAAGTGAATTAAAAGCTAAATTTCCTTTGGCAACAGAACTGTTAAGGTGATTATACCAGCTCTCATAGATTATAAAAGTCCATGAGCACTGTTACATCAGATTTCCCACCTTCCTACCCTTTTGTTTTTCAGACGGATTGTCTTATTCCCTCTGTGGTCTAAACTCCCTGTTTTCATGAAGAATGACCTTGAACTTCTAATTCTATTGTCTCCACCTCCCTAGTCTGAGATGATCCCAGATTTTTTATCCAGGTTTTCCTGTATGTTAAGCAAACAATCTACTAAATGAGATATGCCCTCCCCCCCAGGCCTCCTTCCTTTCTTTATTTCCTTCTAGATCTAGCTCTGTAGACCAGGCTGGCCTCGAACTCACAGAGATCTTCCTGGCTCTGCTGCCCGAGTGCTGGGATTAAAGGTGTGCACCACCACTGCCCGGCTATTTCTTTCTTTTCTTTCCTTCATTCCTTCCTGTAGCTAAAGTTTTCCTGTGTCCTGCTAAGTCTGCAGCCGCTCAGACCCAAGTAAACACATAGAGACTTATATTAATTAAAACTTCTCGACCATTAGCTCAGGCTTAACACTGGCTAGTTTTTACATTTAAACTCAGCCCATTTCTATTAATCTATATGTCGCCTTGTGTTCTGTGGCTTTACCTGTGTGCCATTACATGCTGCAGCCTGGATGCCAGGCTGGTGTCTCCTGACTCAGCCTTCCTCTTCCCAGAATTCTTCTTGTCTGCTTATCCCGCCTATACTTCCTGCCTGGCTACTGGCCAGTCAGCATTTTATTTATCAACCAATCAGAGCAACATATATTCACAGCATACAGAACCTTCTTTCTTTAAATGAAAGAAAATTAGAATTTATTAAGAAAAGGATAGGACAAATGTGGTGGCTCAAGCCCTTAATCCCAGCACTGCAGGGGCAGAGGTTGAGGTAGGTAGATGTCTCTGAATTCAGGGCTAACATAGTCTTCAAAGAACAGGGTAATAGTTCACATCCAAGGGTTACCAAAGGTTTCTCAAGCTAGAAAATTGCCTTTTGACTCTTTGATTTTTCTGTGGAAGGCTTTTCTAGTATCAGTTCCCTAATTAAGAAGTCATCTTTCAAAAATGGCCAGGACCAGTCAAGGAAACTTCGATGGAAAATTTGAGGCACTGGATCTTGCAGAATTAACTAAAAAGCAACCACGGTAGTGTATGCTGTTTGGGCAGGAATCTGGGCCGTCAGCTGAAAAGTATAGTGTAGCAACCCAGCTGTTAATTGGAGGTATTACTGGATGGGTTTCTCTGTATAGTCCTTGTTGTCCTGGAACTAGCTCAGTAGACCACACTGTCCTTGAACTCAGAGATCCACCTGCCTCTGTCTTCTGAGTGCTGAAATTAAAGGTGCATTGGTTTCATATTCCAGAAAGTTGGAAAATTGGCTGCAACAGCTGTAGGAGGTGGATTTTTTCTACTTCAGCTGGCAAACCATACTGGGTTCCTCAAAGTTGACTGGCAACGAGTAGAGAAAGACATGAAAAAAGCTAAAGAGCACTTGAAGATTCATAAGAATAACCAAATATCAACTGAGGTCAAGAGCAAAGCTGAGGAGGTTGTGTCATTTGTAAAGAAGAATGTTCTAGTGACTGGAGGATTTTTTGGGAGGCTTTCTGCTTGGCATGGCACCCTAAGAAATACAACTTCATTTTATTGTTTTTTTTTTTCTTCTTGCCAGCAGCTTCTACACTCAAACATAGGACAATCGACACTCCTCTTCCTCCTCTTCCTCCTGTGCCTTCCTCCCTGATGTGGCAAATCTGAATGGCTTCCATAGGCTTCTTCTGGTACAAGGTTAATACAGGCCTTCTGAGCTTTACATGTTGGAAAAGACAATAGATGTTAACTCTCCCAGTATACTCCTCACTACTTGGTCAATGAGTAGCTTAGTAAGAATGTTCCCTTTCCTCTATGTAAGCTCCTTTTCCAAACTTGATTTGGAAAAGCAGCATGTAATTACTTTAGTATGTGCTACATGGAAAGGAACCAAATACATTTGCCTTTAATCATTAAAAAAAAAAATCATCTTTCTAGTGGCTTTCAAGTTTTTTTTTTTCCAAACATGATTACTAGAAGACATTTTATTATTTTATATGCGTGTGTTTTGTTTTTTTTGAGACAGGGTTTCTCTGTGTGGCCTTGGCTGTCCTAGAACTTACTCTGTGGACCAGGCTGGCCTCAAACAGAGATCCACCTGCCTCTGCCTCTTGAGTACTGGGATTAAAGGTGTGCACTATCACTGCTCAGCTAACCTATGTTTTTTGAGTCAAGTTCTCTTACATAGCTCAAGCTGGTCTTGAATTTAAGATCCTCCTGCTCTGCCTCCTGAGTGCTGGGGTTGTATGTAGGTGTTTCCCATCATGCCCAGTGAGGAGATTTTTATAAGTGAATCTGTATGCATGTGATTTCTCTTTCAGTGTATATTTTTAAATTTTCTGTGTGCGTGAGCTGAGAGTGTATGTATATTAGTTTTTGAAGCAGAATTGAAGTTTTTATTAAAGACATTTAAACAGATCTTACACACTGGATTAATAGAGGCTATGAGGAAGAAAGTAACACACCCATGTGGGCTTCTCAAAGGAGAGGTGCCTGCCTGTTTATATTGTTAAACAAATACTAACTTTTTTTTGAGACAGGTTATGTATGTATGTATGTATTCATTTATTCATTCATCTATCCATCCTTCTATGTACCCTCATTCTGGAACTCTCAATATCCACCAGGCTGGTCTAGGACTAACAGAGGTACTCCTGTCTCTGCCTCCTGACATGATTTTAATTTTAGATCCTTTCTGGCTTTAATAAAGGAATAGGAAATAAAGAGCTGATTTAAGGTAACCTTTGTTTCCAATCTCTGTAATAACATAATAATGTAGTTAGGTACCTTTTCTAAGTCTGCTATTTTTCTATATATTTGTGTGTGTATATGTGTGTGCACACTTCTGTGGAGTATTTCTAGTTTTAAATTGCATCAGCAAGAAGCCGCTTTAGTTAGGTATTTTTATAGTACTAAGAAAGGTAGCATGCAGCCAGGTGTGGTGGTATACATCTGTAGTCCTACCAAGCTAGCTGCTCAGTCTGAAGCAGGAACATCAGTAGATCCATAAACTGTAGATTAGCTTGAGCATCAAAAATATAAAAAAAATAGGAAAATAACATTCTGTCATTATCCTGCAGAGGAAACAGTCATAAAAGTACATTAAATTCAGCCGGGGTGGTGGCGCATGCCTTTAATCACAGAACTCAGGAGCCAAAGATGGGCAGATCTCTGTGAGTTCGAGGCCAGCCTGGTCTACAGATTGAGATCCAGGACAGGCACCAAAACTACACAGAGAAACCCTGTCTCAAAAATAAGAAATACATTGTATTATTTATTTAATGATTTTGTTGTTGTTGGGTCTCACTATGTAGCCCTGGCTGTCCTGGAACTCACTAATCAGACCAGGCTGACCTTAAACACCCAGAGATCTACCTGCCTTAGTCTCTGGAGTGCTGGGATTAAAGGGGTGTGCCACCACTTTCTAGTTTTATTTAACTTTTTTTCTGAGACAGGGTCTTGATATGTAATCCTGACTGCCCTAGAACTCACTATGTTGACCAAGCTAGACTCTTAATCTGTCTGCCTCTGCCTCCTAATGCTGGGGTTAAAAGCATGCACTACTACATCCTGCTTACCCCATTTATTTGGAACCGGTATCTTCCAATGAAGCACAGATTGTCTTCAAACTCCGGCCTACACACTAATTGGGGTTATCTATCTTCCCTGACTTTTTACTTTTGCCTTGCTATTAATTTTGTTTTCTATTTGCTGCCTTGTTTAGAAGTAAATGATTTCTTGCTTATAAAAATTTCAACTGGGTGCTTTTGGTTTTTGAAGACAGTGTTTCTCTGTGTAGTCCTGGCTGTCCTGAAACTCTTCTGTAGATCAAGCTAGCCTATAACTCAGTGTTTTGCCTGCCTCTCCCTCCCTGAGGGTTGGGGTTAAAGGCATGCACCACCACTGCCCCACAAGTATGTTTTTAATATGTTAATACATTTCTTAATGTTTAAATTAAAATTAAAGCCAATAGTGAAAGAAATGTTTTTAATCTTTGGTTTGTACCTTTTGATGTGTGGGGGGTTAAGATAGGGTTTCTCTGTGTAGCTTTGCACCTTTCCTGGATCTTCTCTCTGTAGATCCAGGCTAGCCTCGAACTCACAAAGATCTGCCTGCCTCTGCCTCCAAGTGCTGGGATTAAAAGCGTGCGCCACCACTGCCTGGCTGATTTGTACCATTTTGAACTTTAATTTATACGTGTATATGTTTACAGACTGTAAAATCTAAAATTTGTGAATTTGTCCTTATTACAACTAAATTGCATTGCCTCATTTTTGTTTAAAACTTGATGTTTTGAATTTGACTTTGATTTTTATCATGGAATTCTGGTTTTTAAAATTTTTACATTATTAATTTTATTTCTTCAGAGAAGAAAGAGCGAATATGAAGGTTCCAAGAGATATGGATGATGCCAAGGCTTTAGGAAAAGTTCTCTCCAAATATAAGGACACCTTTTATGTACAAGTATTGGTTGCTTATTTTGCTACATATATTTTGTATCCTTTTATCTAAAAAATGTTTTCTAATTTGTTCAAGATAAAGTTCTAAAGGTCTACTGTTTAAGTAATGACTGTTTTCCTTTAAAATGTTGATGCAGGGGCCAGTGAGATGGCTTAGCAGATAAAGGGGCTTGTTGCCAACTAAGCACATCCTGCATTTGATTCCTAGGACCACATGGTAGGAGAAACCTGCTCCTGAAAGTTGTCCTCTAACCTCTACACATTCCACTTAGGTCCACACACACAAATAATTTAATATTTAAAAATGAATAAAACTGAGGTTGTTTTGTTTTTTTGAGGCAGGGTCTCACTGTGTAGCCCTTGCTTACCTGGAACTTTAGACCAGGCTGGCCTGGAACTCATAGAAATCTACCTGCCTCAGCCTCCCTGAGTGCTGGAATTATAGGCGTGAGCTCTCAAACATTAAAACTCTGTTGGGCATTGGTGCTCACACCTTTTATCCCAGCACTATGGAGCCAGAAGCTGGCAGATCTCTATAGATATGTGTGTATAAATATATATATTGCTTATCTTTCCTCTTACTTGGAATATTTTTCTTATTTTATTTTTTAATTTGCATTGGTGTTTTGCCATGGGAGTCAGGTCCCCTGAAAGTGGAGTTACAGACAGGTGTGAGCTGCCATGTAGGTGCTGGAAATTGAACCCAGGTCTTCTGGAAGAATAGGTAGTGTTCTTACTGCTGAGCCATCTCTCCAGCCCCCTAGAATATTTATTTTTATTTATAAGTTTTATAGGTAATTAATCTTTAAATTTCAAGGGTTATCTTCAATTATGAGTTACCATTTCATTCAAAAAAAAAAATTTTTTTTTTTGATACAGGGTTTTAGTGTGCCTGTTCTGGATCTCTCACTGTAGACCAGGCTGACCTGAAAATCACAGAGGTCTGCCTGGCTCTGCCTCCCAAGTGCTGGGATTAAAGGCTTATGCCACTGCCACCCAGCTTCATTCAAAAAATTTTTATGTGTGTGGGTATTTCACCTACATGGATATCTGGTGCACCGCTTACATGTGTGGTACCCTTAGAGGTCAGAAGAGAGCATTGGATTCCTGGACCTGGAGTGAGAGACTGTTGTGAGCTTCTGTGTGGGTGCTGGGAATCTGGAAGAATAGCCAGCACTTTTAACTGTTGAGCCCCAGCCCCATGTCATTATTTTTCAGAGTAGTCGCTTGGCTTAGGTAATTATTTAATACTACAAAATAGTGTTAAGAAATTTATCAGTGCTGCTCATATGGCATACACTTGTATCCTAGGGTTTATTACTACAAAATGCATTTAGTTTAAAATTTTAAGCAATCCAGCAAGTCTTACTACACACAATAGTAATTCATTTGATAAATAATAGTAATTTCATTTGTTTGAGGTTTTTTATTTTATTTATGTTTATTTATTTCAAAAATTTATTTACTTTATGTATATGAATGTTTTGTCTGCATGTACATCTATCTGTACACCAGAAGAAGTCATCTGATCCCATGAAACTACAGTTATATATAGATGGTTGTGAGCCACCATGTAGGTGCTGGAATTGAACTCAGGACCTCTGAAAGAACAGCCAGTGCTCCTGACTGTTGAGCCATCTCTCCAGCCACTTTCTAAATTTCTTATGGTGTGTGTGTGTGTGCACACACTTGTATAGAGGTCAGAGGATAACTTTTTGGAGTGAGTTCTTCCCCTCCACCTTTACATGGGTTCTAGAGATTGCACTCAGACTGTTGGGATCCAACTCAGGTTGTCAGGATTGCACGGCAAACACTTTTACCCAGTGAACCATCTTGTCAGCCCATTTTAGGTATTTGTGCGGGTTTTGTTTGTAGTTTGTTAACCCCTTTTTGTTAAAATACTCACGTTTATTTGGGTTTTGTTTGTTTGTTTGTTTTTAAAGATTTATTTATTCATTATGTATACAGCATGCATGACTGCAGGCCAGAAGAGGGCACCAGATCTCATTACAGATGGTTGTGAGCCACCATGTGGTTGCTGGGAATTGAACTCAGGACCTCTGGAAGAACAGCCAGTGCTTTTAACCTCTGAGCCATCTCTCCAGCCCTGGTTTTTTTTTTTTTTTTTTGCTTTTCGAGACAGGTTTTTTTCTGTGTAGCTTTGCACCTTTCCTGGAACTCACTCTGTAGCCCAGGCTGGCCTCGAACTCACAGAGATCTGCCTGCCTCTGCCTCCCAAGTGCTGGGATTAAAGGTGTGCACCATCTCTCTCACACTCACACACACACACACACACACACACCCGGCTCTATTTGTATTGTTTTTATTTATGTGTGTGCATGTGCGTACACTCTCATGCTATATGGAGGCCAGTGAACAATTTTGTAGAGTGGTTTTCTCTTTTTTTGTTTTCAAGACTGGAGTCTTGATACATATCCCTGGCTGTCCTGGAACTCACTCTGTAGACCAGGCTGACCTCAAATTCATAGATCCTCTTTCCTCTGCCTCCCAAGTACTGAGATTCAAGGTATGTGCCACTACACATCCAGCCTGATTTCCTTTTTCTACTTCTTTGTGGGTTCCAGGGATGGAACTTAGGCCACTAGGCTCCAAAGCAAGTGCTTCTACCCACTAAGCCATCTCAATATGAAAAGGCACACTTTTTGAATTGAGTTAACAACAGGGAGAGATTTGATTGTGGTGTATATAACAAAGATTTCATTTTACTAGCACAGGGCTATTAGAGCTCTGTGAGCCATCTAGGGACATGAGAAAAAGTAACACCGGAAATTAATTTTTTTCCATGTTGTACTTGAGTATATGTGTCAGATAATTTTATCATTTCAAAATGTTACCCATGTGACTGCTGGTGTGTGCTGGGATTGACCCGGGGCCTCCAGTGCACTGAGTACCTGCTTCACTACTGATCCTTAGCCCAGCCCCTAAAAATTGTTGATGAGATATTTAATTTCCTCTTTTGTTTGAGTTTTTTGTTAGTTGTTTTGTTTTGTTTGAGACAGGGTCTCATTTTATAGCCATGACTGACCTGGAACTTGCTATGTAGACCAGACTGCCCTTGAATTCAAAAAGATTACCTGCTTTTCCCTCCCCAGTGCTGAGATTAAAGGTGTGCACCACAAGCTGGCCCTCCTCTTTCCGTACTACTTCTCTGAAATATGCTTTGTACTTTATACTCATAACACATTTCAACTCAGATTTGCCACCTATCAGTGTCTCTCAGTAGCCATGTAGCTCCTATAGTCTCAAACTTGTATATAAAAATATTTGGGAGAGGTGTCTCTTTTTAAAATTTCTTATTTTAATCCTAGTGTTTATTTAACCAGTGTTTTTAAGTAGTAAGTATATATGTTTGAGTATTAAAAAACCAAATTGCTAAGCACCTGGAATAATGGGAGAGTGATAGGTCCATAGCATAGTTGTTAGTACAGCCAGTCTGCATTAGCACATATTAATTAGTATGCCTTTAAATTTCAGCGCTAGGAAGCAGGGGCAGGTGGATCTCTTGAGTTTGAGTCTAACCTGGTCTACAAAGAACGTTCCAGGTTGCCAGAGACTACTAAATGAGACTGTCTCAAAAACAAGACCAAAAAGACCTTACTGAAGACTTTTTTTTTTTTTTTTTTTTTTTTTTTTTTTTTTTTGCTTAGCTGCCTAATTTGTCTCTGCCCAGTGTCTATTGGGTGTTTGTTCTGGATTTCCTCTTAGCATAATCTTACCAACATGTTTGTTTTTGCTCTTTTTCTCTTTTGAGGACCTGCTACCCAGCTCCCAAATAAATCACACACAGAGGTTTGTTCTTAATTATTAATGTACAGCCTTAGCTTGGCTTGTTTCTTGCCAGCTTTCCTTAATTTTAAATTACCCCGTCAACCTTTTGCCTCTTGGCTTTTCTCCGTTCTCTTCTCTTGTAACTCTTACTCTCACTCTGGGCCTCACTGTGTAGCTGGGTGTCTGGCCCCTAGAGTCCACCTCCTTCTCTGACTCCTCCTTTCCTTTCTCTTTCCTCCAGAGTTCTCCTTCTATTTATCCTCCCTCTGCCTGCCAGCCCCGCCTATCCTTTCTCGTGCCTTGCTGTTGGCCATTTAGTTCTTTATTAGAACATCAGGTGTTTCAGACAGGCATAGTAACACAGCTTCACAGAGTTAAACAAATGCAGCATAAACAAAATAACACACTTTAAAATTGTTGTATTCTACAACACCAACATTGTGTTTATTTTCTTGCTGAAGTGTGTGGGTATCTTTTTTTTGTTTGGTTGGTTTTTTTTGTTTTGTTTTTTGAAACAGGGTTTCTCTGTGTAGCTTTGACACCTTTCCTGGAACTCACTTGGTAGCCCAGACTGGCCTCGAACTCACAGAGATCCGCCTGCCTCTGCCTCCCGAGTGCTGGGATTAAAGGCGTGCGCCACCACCTCCCGGCATGTGTGGGTATCTTATTTAGAGCCAGAGACATTCATTATCCTTCACTGCAAGTTGGTATTCCTAGTTCCCAAACTAATGATCCAGAATCTCCAGAGTATGCAACTTGTTCTAGTGCAGATATGATACTACGAGTAGAACAACCCACCTGAGCTCCTGGGGCAGGTTTTAGTCCAACACAAAATAATACTACTACATAAAATTATTATGGGTTATTAACAATTTCTGTATTATAATTTTCCTCAGATGTTGAGTTTATCTTATAAAAATTCTACTTCATTATGTTTTAATCCTTAACTTAGAAGTTAACAGCTTGCAAACATTTGCTATTCCAGGTTCCATATTCCTCAGTATACTCTCGGGGTTTCTTTATCCCTTTCCACTAGCCTTATTCCTTGTCTGTTTGGTAAGTATGTGAAATGAATTGGGAGACTGGGAAAATAAATAGAACATTGAGGATAATAATGGCATTCTAGTCCCATCACTCTGTGTCATCTTAACATTCATCCGTTTTTGAGGAGTTAATGTCAATTAACAGGAGTGTGGTTCCTGTTAAGTCTCTCATATAGAGCTGTTAAGAGTTTGGTTTCCTAGAATGGGGTACTATAGACTGACTTGTAATTACATAGCCTTTCTTTTCTGGTTGTTTTGTTTTTTGTAGTTCAGATGGTTTAAGAGTATGGGTCGACACAGTGAGCCCCTAGGCTGGAAGTCGTATCTTTGTGCATAGCTATAGGGGAGAGTGGGAAGGGCTACTTATTTTGGGGTGAGGGGTTGTGTTTGAGGCAGGGTTTCTCTGTAACAGGGCCCTGACTGTCCTGGGACTTATTTTGTAGACTGTGCTGCCCTCAAACTCACAGAGATCTGCCAGCTTCTGCCTCCCTAGTGGAATGCTGGGATTAATGGCCTGTGCCACCACACCCAGCTAAGGATCTTTATTCTTTTTTTTTTTAATGTATCCAGTGTTCTGTCTGCATGTATCCCTGCAGGCCAGAAGAGGGCACCAGATCTCATTACAGATGGTTGTGAGCCACCATGTAGTTGCTGGGAATTGAATTCAGGACCTTTAGGAAGAACAAGCAGTGCTCTTAACCTCTGAGCCATCTCTCCAGCCCTCTTTATTCTTTTTATGCTTTTATTTTATTTTATTAATTTATTTATTTGGTTTTTCGAGACAGGGTTTCTCTGTTTAACAGTCCTGGGACTTGCTGTATAGACCAGGCTGGCCTGGAACTGAGATCCACGTGCCTCTGCCTTCCAAGTGCTGGGATTAAAGGTGTGTGCCACCACCACTCAGCAAGTTTCCTTAAGCTAAAGGATAGCAGTAATTACTGGATATGGCCACAGAGTTCAATTGCAAGTGCCCATTTATTTTAACTGATGTTGTTTTGAGTTACAGTTTGAGAAAGGACTAGATAAATGGGTTCTGATTCTCTAAATAAGAGATGTTCTATAGACTGCTCTGTCTGGCCCTGAAAGAGGTCACCTAAGTAAATAATGTACAGGAATGAGATGGGAAGATACAAAGTGCATGTGTTGTTTTGTTTTCCAGTGTTCTGGACTTGGTGCCTCATTCTGCTACATGCTCTCCTATTTAGTTGGAAGACCTGTTGTATACAAATACCTAACAGAGAAAGCAGTAAAATGGTCGCAGCAGGTAGGCATGTACTTTTGGTTCTCTTTGTGGTTCTTTGGCTTTGTCATCATTTTTAAAAATAATATAAGAAATTTTTAAAATGGTGTTTTTGTTCTTTGAGAATTTCACAGTGTCTTTTGATTATATTCACACATGCCTATTTTCTTACTATGTAGCCCTGGCAGGCCTAGAACTTAGTTTGTAGACCAGGCTAGCCTCAGATTCACCTCTAATATCTGCCTACCTCTGCCTCTAGAGTGCAGGGATTAAAGGCTTGGGCCACCATTCCTATAAGAAGTTGATTTTAAAGCATGTTTAAATAAAGTTTAAATTGTTGATTTGACACAAAGTAAAATAACCTGGGAAAAGAGATTCAATGAGGAATTGTCTAGATTGGCTTGGCTTGTGGGGTTTTCTTTGTTGGGTTGAGATGGGAAGACCTGAATGAAAAGGAGAGCAAGCTAAGCTATGACTGTGCATTAATTCATCGCTATCTTTGACAGTGTATCTTGATTATATTTAACCCAAATCTGACTTTGCTCTTCCCCATTCCTTTCATACGTACCCCTCCTATAATCTGTCCCCTCTCCCCCAACCTGCTAAGTCTGTTAGTATTGCGTGTTCATGGGAATAGGGTCATCCACTGGAGCATAGGTAACCAACCTGCCACCTCAGAAAAATGACCCCTTCTCTCCTAGCAGCTACCAACTACCAATAGCTTCTTGGCTAGGGGTAGAACCTCATAAGTCCCTCTCCATCTGTGCTGGAATGTTTATTGTGTAGTTAAACATTGCTTAATCTTGTGTAAGTAGCCATAGCTGCTGCTGTAATTCATGAGTGCAGTAGCCATGTTATTCCCAACATCATTTCACAGTTTTCATTCTCATCCTCCAGCTCTTAAATTCTTTCTACTCTCTTCTTCTGTGATGTTCTCGGAGACCCATTTAGGTCTGAGCACTCAGCAGTCACTTACTGTCAGCACTTCGGCCAGTTATGACTCTGCATTGCTGCCCACTGCAAAAAAGAAGCTTTTGAAAGCAGCACTAATCTACAGCTGTAAACATGAAGATTCAGAAGGCTTTGACAACATGCACATTTAGCAGCACAACAGTAGTGGGTTCCTCTCTAGTCCCTGTGACCTCTCTAGCCACAGGCTTTGGTCAGATTTAAATGGCTACAGTTGAGTTTTTGGAGATATAACCTTGTTATGTGGTTATATACATGCATACAATGTATTTTGATCTTCACCACCTCCTATTTCTTCCCTTTAATTCCCTCTAGACTCACTTTCCAACACACCCCTTCCCAGTTACATGTCCTTTTCTTTTCTTTTTTTGAGACAGGGTTTCTCTGTGTAGCCCTGGCTGTCCTAGAACTCACTCTGTAGACCAGACTGGCCTCGAACTCACAGATCTGCCTGCCTCTGCCTCCCAAGTGCTGGGATTAAAGGCTGCACCACCATGGCCTAGCTAAGCATTTTTTCCCCTTTTTTTTAATATATCACACTGAGTCTAGTTGGTGCTGTTCATATGCTGATGGATGTGAAGAACCCTGGTATATTTTTAAAGTGTGAATTATAACTTGGGTTATAAGTAGATAGATCATCCCTATGAAAACATTCATTTGTATAGACTATAAATTTATTTATCAGATAATTGTATGTATGAAATTAACTTATAAAAATTATATTTTGACAAGAATAATATTAGGGGGATGCAAATATAAATGTTCATGCTTATCATGATTATGTTCTCTCTTTCTCTTTTGTTGGTGTTCTGCTGAGGATCCAGACCCTCAGTCATACAAAACATAGCACTCTGCCACTCAACTGCATCCATAGCTCCTCTGACTTTGTGTTGTTTTTGGTTCGTTGGTTGGTTGGTTGGTTGGTTGGTTGGTTGGTTGGTTGGTTGGTTTTGAGAAAGGGTCTCACTCTGAAGCCTGGCTGGCTAGGAACTCAAAGAGGTCTGTGTGCCCTTGCCTCCCAAGTGCTGGGATTAAAGGTGTGTGCCACCCTGCTAACAACTTTATTTTAGTTTTAAATTTTCTTTCAAGTTTTATTTTTATTTATGTGTATAAGTATGTCATGTGTATATATATATTGATGTCTGTGGAGGCCAGAATAATGTCAGATCCCCTAGAACTGGAGATAGAGGGAGTTAGTTGTGAGCCATCTGATACGGGTGCTGCAATTTGAGCTTGGGTCCTCTGGAAGAACAGCAGATGCTCTTGACTGTTAAGCTCTTTCTCTAGCCCCAATGATTTTACTTTTCTTGAGACAGGGTGTCGTGTAACCCGTGCTGGCCTTGAATTCCTGATCCTCAGCCCACCCCTTCCCTGGACAAAAGGGACAGGCAGCTGCAGGAAAATGTTGGTGCCAGGCTCCTTCTTGGAGCAGATCTGCTGTGGTGGAACATACGGATATGGTCTGGCTACAGAGTTAAGTGAGAGAGAAAAGAAGCAAGAGATGAAATTACAGACAAGGAAATGAATTAGAGGCAAGGGACAGGCAAAAAAGAACGAGTTCTGCCTGGTGGCCAATTTTAAAGGGTGCCCATGTCCGGAAAGGGACCTGGCCATAGGTGATGATGTAACTATTTTGGCAGAGTCTGGAGGAACTTGAGAGAGCGGGTGATAAGAAGGAATCCAACAGGTTCGAGCTGGGATAGGAGTGAACATTGCAGGCAGAAGTTGTAACGATTGGGGTATTAGATAGAGGTTTGATGGTAGGCTCATTTCCATGAGTGAGGTAGAAGATCCAACAGACTGAACTCCAGCGTCCCAGAGGGTCAGCGAGGACCAATGACCAAAGATCTAGGGACTGTGGGGGTCAATGGGGGCAAACTCTACGGTATGTCGTCATGTGGGAACAGATGCCTAAGGGCAGAGCCCCGAGACACATGGTCGCCCAGTACCGGGACTTTTGGGTGAGGCCTAAAGGCAAGAAACCACGGTTGAGAAGATGAGACAAATCCTTACTGGTGGAAAACGGCCAGAAGGGAGGAGCTTACCTATAGGATAAGGGTCCCAGCAATCCTCCAGTTGGAATTGGAAGGTACAGGGTCCCAGTGTTTCTCAGACTGCCGGCAGGTGGGAGAAAACGCCAGGGTTCTTGACGAGTCATAGCACCAGTGTTGTGAAACGGTGTTCCAGAGGCCTTGTTGAGTTTGAGCCGAGGAGACATGCCATGCTGGTGGCGGTCAGGGGGGCACGGCGGAAAGTTACTAACACTGCAGGCAGGGTATCCATGTGGAAAGGTTTGTTATTAAAGGGGGAGGGGAGAGGGAAAGAAAGAAAAGGAGAGAAGGCCAGCAGAGGTGCCCACAGCCTCGAGAAAGGGGAGGGGCTTTTCCCCTCCTAAAGGGGGCTTTTCGTAAGATGACTTCAGGATGCTGGGCGGGCCCCCAAGGGGCAGGCCTGAATGCCAACACACACACACACACACACACACACACACACACACACACACACGTTTGTTTTTTGTTTGTTTGTAACTCAATTAGCAGAAGTCAATGTCAATATGAAAGCATCCCAAAATTAGGCACTTTATGTTTTGTGTGGATGTAGCATATTGTCAGTGGGTAACTGAAAAACCTTTAGCTCACTGCTCTTGAGCATTTTAGTAGGAAAAACGCTGTTTTCAATCAGGATCTCCGAAAAGATTAGCAATGATTAATGTACTGTATGCAGAAAAGTGCAACCATAATCTTTGGAGTGTATTAGACTCTGTTGTGCCAAATGCTGGAGAAAAACACAGGCATGATTTTGCTACAAGGTTTCAGTTTGTAGTCCTTACCTGTGTTCATTCTAGGCCAGTGGTGGGACAGAGCATTAGGCAGAGGAAGTTTGTGACAGTGTCTATTCACCTCCTGGCAGAGAGGAACCCAGTAGAGGTTCCTGGGTGGAACCGAGATACAATTCTAAGAACACCCTTCAGATAGGTTGTGGTGGCACATGCCTTTAATCCCAAACACTCAGGAGGCAGAGGCAACGGCTGATCTCTGAGTTTGAAGCCAGTCTTGGCTACATATCTAATTCTAGGACAGCCAGGGGCTACATAGAGAAACCCTGTCTTGAAAAACAAACAAACAAACAAAAAAAGGGGGACACCCTTCAAGTAGCCTGCTTCTTCCAGCTAGGCCCTACCACTCAGTTTCCATAACCTTTTATATTTTCACCAACTAGAGACCTAGGCTTCAACACATGTTATAGTTGTTGGGGGACGTTTTACTTTTAAACAATAACAGGAGGAGAATTCTATTTTTATAAAAAGATCAGAAGAAATAATTGTGTCTCATATAGGAAATACAGAGATCATCCTTCCTCATCCCCTCTAAAAAAAGAGAAGAAAGGGAAATTTTGTATTTTATTTCAATTTGTGGTCACGTATTTGTAAAACATCTGAAATTTAATGACTAGACTTTTAGTTTACACATTGAATCTGTAATATCAGAAGAAATATACTTGTATAAGTAATATCACTTATTTCTGTGTAAGTTATACAGAAATACAAGTAATTAGTATTTATATTTAGTGAAAATTTTGTTTACTTATTTAATTCACTCATATCATAACATAAGATGAAGTGAAAATTTTTTAAAATTGGAAACTGGAGGCTAGCATGAACGAGTCCCTAGGATCACTCCCTCTCCCATAACCATAAAAACTAAAATTAGGGGCTGGAGAGATGGCTCAGAGGTTTAGACCACTGACTGCTCTTCCAGAGGTTCTGAGTTCAATTCCCAGCGCCTACATGGTGGCTTACAACCATCTGTAATGAGATCTGGAGCCTTCTTCTGTATACATAATAAATAAATAATTAAAAAAAAAACCAAACGAACTAAAATTGGGGCTGATAAGATGCCTCAGTCTTGGGGTTGGGGATTTGGCTCAGTGGTAGAGCACTTGCTAGGCAAGCCTGGGTTCGGTCCTCAGCTCTGAAAAAAAAAAAAGCCTCTGTAACATCATGGCCCCAAAGCCTAACAACTGAATTTGATCCCTGGAACCAATGTAAGGGTGAAGGAAATAATTTTTTAACTTTGTGTATGTGTGTGTATGGGTCTGGGTATTTAACCCTGGGCTTTGAACATGGTAGGCAGATGCTCTATCACTGAGTTACATACCCAGAAAAGCACACATTGTTTCTGTTGGGTAAATTGTGACATATCAGGGATGAGAATTGAAGGTATTTTATATTAAGCAACTTACTTTCAGTATTGGTCTTAACTTTTTCCTCTTCTTTTCTTATGACAGGTAGAGCGTCATAGAGAACATCTCATTAACTACATTATATTTTTGAGAATCACACCATTTCTGCCTAACTGGTTTATTAATATTACATCTCCTGTGATAAATGTGCCATTGAAAGTGTTTTTTATTGGCACTTTTCTAGGTAAGACTTCATGCTGTGTGACAGCTCATCATGCACATGTCCAACTGTCCAGCTGGCCTAGATTGCCTGCTATGTGCAAAATCACCACTACCATATATAACTCTTGGGCACAAAGCCTGGCCTAGATAAATAGCTTGTTCAGTGTATTGTAATGTGTTACCTCTATAAAGAATGAGCACTTTCTACTAGATATTATTTTAGTAACCTGAGATTAAGCAGAACCCCTCACCACCTTTGTGTGTGTGTGATACCAGGGCTCAAATGTGGGGCTTGTGTATGCCGACCCTGCAGCTCTGTGCCACCAACCACATCCTTAGCCCAAGGAGACTTTTTATATCCACCCCAACTCTGGCCCATTGGCCCTTTCTTTGCCAGCTGGAGCCAGCTAGATCAGAGAAAAGTACTAAGAAAAAGTTGTCTTTGGCCAGTTACTAGTCATCACTCACTAAGTCCTCTGGAAGGCCAGAGGATACCTGAAGCCTGGGATGCTCACAAGGCAACATGCAATCCAGGCTCATGAGAGGAGCTTTCAGCCAATAAAGCTCATGGCCCTGAGAGCCTGTCATCTCTGATCTAGCTGGTTTGAACCTAGAGCTTCATTCATGTGAGGCAAATACTCTTCCATTGAGTTAGATCCCCAGCCATCTTTCTTTCTCCTCCCATTTTTTACTTTGAGACAGATTGCTTAGGCAAAGCTTGATCTCGAATGGCTTTCCTGCCTCAGCCTCCCTAGTAGTAGTTGGAATTACAGGGCTGACTGGCTTTTTAAAAATGCTAAAGTTGTGAAGTTATTTTGTGGATGACATGTTTTTATATTTTGTTTTCATTTGCCTTCTCAAATATTCTGGCTTTAAAATTTTTCATTATCCTGAGGAGGTGCCTATGAAAAACGGAATTACCTTTAGGGGACTACACTTAACGAAGCTTGAAGTTTTCTACCCACTGAGCCATCTCGATAGCCCGTCTTGTTTTTCTCAGTATGAAAAGGTGCACCTTTTAAATTAAGTGAACAACAGAGAGAGATTTGATCTTGGTGCATATAACAAAGATTTCATTTTACTAGCACGGGGCTATTGGAACTGGGTGAGCCATCTAGGACCATGAGAAAAAGTAACAATTGAAATTAATTGTACTTCTATGTTGTACTTCAATCTATGTGTCAAGATAATTTTATCATTTCAAAATGTTATCCATGTGAATGCTAATGTGTGCTGGGATTGAGCTGAGGCCTCCAGTATGCTAATAAGTACCTGCTTTAAATTCACAATCCTTTCTTCAAAATGCAAATAGCTGTGTTCCTAAAAGACAGTATATACATATAGAAATTTAATTTTTAAAATGTGATTTGGGGAGTCTGGAGTTTTGGTTCAATGCTTAAGAGTACTTGTTGCTCTTATAGAGGACCTGGGTTCAGTTCCCAGTACCCATATGGAGGCTTATGGAGGGATCTGATGCCCTCTTCTGGCCTCCATGGGCACTGCATGCGCTTACATACATGTGAGCAAAACATAGATACACAAGAAAAGATATGGGAAGAAATGGTGGTTTTACTTTATTTGACAGGCTCCCAGTGCCACTCACTCACTGTCTTTTGTTTTTTATTTTAGGTGTTGCACCTCCCTCTTTTGTAGCAATAAAGGCAGGAACAACTCTGTATCAGCTTACTACAGCGGGGGAAGCTGTTTCCTGGAACTCAGTATTTATTCTAATGGTTTTGGCTCTTCTCTCTATTCTGCCAGCCATCTTCCAGAAAAAACTAAAACAGAAATTTGAATAAAAATCATGAGTTTTTGTTTTCCACCACTACCACCACCACCATCATCATCTCAGGATTAGCAGGTGTATCCGTGTTATGTTTTGAAATCACCTCTTCAGTAACTGAAAGAAGGATTTGTAAAGTAAAATATCCCAGGAGACAGTTAAAACAATGCATTTATGTGACGAGGGAGAACAGAAATTGTTATACTATGAGAAGTGCTGCCATCAGATTTGTGAGGTGTATGTTATCCATTACTCTTCCAAGAGTAGCTCTGAGATAGCATTCATGTGACTTGGTTTGGAATTCTTACTCTAAATGATTCATTGAATTGAGTGTTTTTTTTTTTTCTTTTCTGTCTAATAACTAAAATAGTGAACTCGGGTACAGTGGCACATACATGTAATCCCAGCTGCTCAGGAGATTAAGGCCAGAGGATTGCTAGTTTGAGACCAGCTTGAACAATGCCACAAGACCCTATATTAAAGTAAAATAAGGAACAGTGAAATCAAACAATAGAAAAATTCACAGCATAAACTGAATACTTGAAGCAAACAGGAGGTTTTATTTTCTTTCTCTTCAGACAGCACTTTCCATAGGCCAGTGAATGTAGCAAGGATGAGTTATTAAAGTTTTCCTTATAGATTTTTATCATGGATAAGTATGATAATTTAAATTCTGGCCAGTCTGTTTTCATCCTTTTTCTAGGCTTTACAGTATTTCCACCGTACATATATAAAATGAGAATTATATGCCTGTATCATATTGGTGTTGATAATGTATATTCAGATAATAATATTTTGTTACAGTGTCTTTATTATCTTGAAGGGGTTCTAAAAGTAAATACTCGAAGCATATAGTTTTTAGACATTATTATTTTATACTGAAACATCTGGCAGAAACAGTGGTTTACTCTAGTTTATTTGTTCCAATGACTGTAAATTTTGCCTCATTAATATGTCTGCTCATTAAAGAGTATATTGTGTAATTACCTTATGCATGATAAATCTACGATTGCTTTGTTGCCTTTCCTCTGATGACTTCCTGTTTGGGACAGCACTTGATTAGTGCAGTTTCCCAACTGTAGAGCTTTTTCACCTCACGAAGTGAAACAATTTTTACATGGTGATTAGCAGTTCTACCATTCCTTGGGAGACTCATTTTGTCTGAGTGGGTATGCCCTTCATTCCTTGCCAGGACAGAGTGACCTGAAGCACTCCAAGATGCTGTTGGTGTGTTGAACAATTGCTTTAGCGGTGTGGGAAGTCCTTGTGTTTTTATCTTCATAGTCTGATCATCGAAGTCCGTTTTTCCTGCATAATATGGACTAATCTTTTTCTGTCACAGTGTTAACATGTGGATATATTACAAATACAAGGAAAATAATATTGATCAATAGTGTAGTCTTGTGTCCTTTTGTGTGAAATTGTTATGTCTAGCAAAGTTCTTTCTTAATAACTAGAGACCAAGTGATAAAGCTTTTGTTATTTTTATAAATGAATTAAACACATAGCTGTTTGGGACAAAGGTTTGCTAATATTATTGTATAAATATCGTTGAAGCTGGACATGGTAACATGCTTGCAATCCCAAGTCTTTGGAAGTAGAGGTTCAGAGTTAACCTTGGCTACATAGTGAGTTTGAGGCCAACCTAGGCTATACAAACACACACACACACACATGTATACACACATATGTGTGTATGTAAATTTTTTATCAGGCCTTTATAAATAAATAAACAAACATAAATAAATAAAAGCTTGGGTTTGGGGGAAACCCTCCTGTTTATTTTGGTTTGTATATGGTGTTTAGTCTATGCTGAGAATATTCCCTCCATCCTCTAGTGTATAAATTCTTTTCCTTTGCTATATTTTTTTCTACATACAACAGGAGCTGCCAATTTAGTTGGATATATTTTCTTCTACCTGGAGAGAGTAACCATTGTTTTAACATTTCACTCTTGACTGTCAAGAAAAAAAACTTAGGGAGGCTGGTGAGATAGTTCAGCAGTTAAGAGCACTGACTGCTCTTTCAGAGGTCCTGAGTTCAATTCCCAGCAACCACATGGTGGCTCACAACCATCTATAATGGGTCCTGATATGCCCTTCAGACATGCAGGTATATATGCAGACAGAACACTGTATACATAATAAATAAACCTTTAAAAGAAAGAGAACTTAGACCAAGCATCATGACTAATGTCCAGTGCTTGGAAGGCTGAGGCAGGAAGATAAGAGATGGAGTTCATGGACAGCTTCAATACCTGAGATCTTGTCTCAGGAAAACACAACTTGGCAGTAGTAGGTTATACCCCAAATACAGTGTGTCACCAGTGTTCATAGAGCACAGATTTGGCATAATGCCAAACATAAATCCAATCTGTAAGCACTGTCTCTATCTTTGGGCCAGGGGTTAGACCCAGGGCCTTGCCCATGTTTAAATACGTACCTTATGACTGAGGTATAACCATTGCCACGTTCTTATTTATTTATTTATTTATTTATTTAGGTTTTTCAAGGCAGGGTTTTTCTGTATAGCTTTGGAGCCAGTCCTGGTACTCGCTTTGTAGACCAGGCTGGCCTGGAACTCACAGAGATCCACCTGCCTCTGCCTCCTGAGTGCTGGGATTAAAGGCGTACACCGTCGCCACTGCCACCACCCAGTTTATAGCCACATCTCAAAGAGATTTCCTAGTAATAACCAAAAGAGAGCATCCTATTGTAATGGAGAGGCAGATAGGCTAAGTAGGCAGTCCAGATGCATAAGACTGTTACCTTCTTAGTTTCTGGCTCTTTCATGGAGCTTTGTTACTTTGATTTGTAACTTATCTGTGATGCTTAATAAATGTAAACTAAAATGTAGATTACACTGAAGAAATATCAGTGTCATGCTCTAGATTCATTTCATCAGAGTATATACATTTTTTAACAAATAACATTTCTTGATTAAAAGAATTGTTTTGATTTTTGTTTTGTTTTGTTTTTTCAAGACTGGGTTTCTCCATAGCCCTGGCTGTCCTGGAACTCACTCTGTAGCCCAGGCTGGCCTCCAGCCCCGAGATCCACCTGCCTCTGCCTCCCTAGTGTTGGAATCAAAAGCATGCAGCACCCCTGCCTAACTGATTTTTTTTAACTTGGTAATTGAACCCAGGTCTTTGTGCATGGTAGGCAAGCATTCTGCCACTGAGCTTTATTTGTGGTTCCCTCAACGATTTTAACATACATTTTACTATTAAGAACAAAGAGCATAAGGGCTGGGATGTAGCTTAGTTGATGTTTGCCTAGTATATTTGAAGCCCTAGGTTCAACATCTCCACCCCTACCTTAGCTAGCACCTCATAAGTCTGGCACAGTGGTGCACACCTGTAACCTAGGCACTGTAAGTCCAGCAAAAGGATCAGAAGTTCAAGGTCATCTTTGGCTTCCTAGCAAGTTCTAGGTTAATTGGGCTAGCCCTTGTCTCAAAAAACAAAAACAAAGTATATAAGTTATATATTTTTAATATAATTCTTCATGAAACCTTGAGAATGAGGACCAGGGGACTAGACTGCTATGGGTCTTGGTATTGATGTCAGTATGTATCTTTGTGAGATGTTGCCTTTGGATGAAAGTGAGTACATACGATTTATTTCTTAGAAATAAATAGACAATTATTAGGATTGTTTCAAAAAGATTAAGATTATAGTGTGGTTGCACACACTTGTAATCTAAGAGGCAGAGGCAGGTAGATCTCTGAGTTCTAGCCTAATTAAAAACAAAAAAATTGGAGTTGGAGAGATGGCTCAGTGGTTAAGAGCATTGACTGCCCTTCCAGAGGACCCGGGTTCAGTTTCTAGCACCCACATGGTGGTGGCTCACACCTGTCTGTAGTTCCAGTTTCAGGGGTCCTGACACCCTCACACAGACATACATGCAGGCAAAATACCAATGCACATAAAATAAAAATAAATTATATATTTATAAAATTGGAAATAACGTCCCTACCAGTGATGTTTGAATGCGTGATCCAGTTTCTCCTTTTAGCAACTGTTCATAACTAGACCAAAAATGAAAGCAATCCAAATGTCCTTCAATGAACTAGTTTTTAAAAAGGAAGCAAAATTGAGATAAAACATAAAGCTGGATAGTGGTGGCACATGCCTTTAATCCCAGCACTTGGGAGGCAGAGAGAGGCAGATGGATCTCTGTGAGTTCGAGGCCAGCCTGGTCTACAGAGTGAGTTCCATCCAGGACAAGCCCCAAAGCTACACAGAGAAAACCCCTATTGTAAAACCAAACCAAAACAAACAAACAAAAAAACTATAAAAGAGGAGCTGGGTGTGGCAGCACTCTAGAGATAAAAGGAATAGAAATTCAAGGCCAGTCTAAGCTACATAATGAAACCCTATCTTTAAAACTCAAAGCAAACAAAATTCATTTCCTCTACTGTCTCAATCTCTTGGCATAAGATAGGCTCAATAGTAAAGTACTTGTCTGGCATGTCCAAGGCTTCTGGGTTCAACCTCTAGAAAGCATAGGATTGAAGAGTAGAAATTAGAGACCAGGTGTGATACTCACCTGTAATACTAACTGTGGCTGGAGAGACACATTGAGTTCAAGGCCAGCCTAGGTTAGTAGCAAGAACCTATCTGAAAAACATACAGGGGCTGGAAAGATGGCTCTTCTGTCTCAGGTAACCATGGTCTCTTTGAGGATGGAAACTAGACCCATGAGAAGTAAGGTTGATCTGGTCTCCTCAAACTGATCTATGAAGAAAAGGAAGAGTAGCTGGGACTATATAGCCCAGGAGTAGTGTACTTGTGTGGCATGCATGGTGCGGCCCTAGGTTCAATCCCCAGTCATGGAAAAGAGAAAAAAGGAATTAGTGGGATGATTTGCATGATAGTAGACAGGGAGGCTATCGGATATGTACCTAGTGACTTCAGAGAACTCTGTTTCTCCCTCTGAAGCCTAGTAGCATTGCTGAGCCCAAGTTCTCCGTTCTACTGACAGAAGTGCTGTTGGAAAGGTTCTGAACATGAAGCCCAGAGATCTGAGTTGGAACAGTGGAGGAGTTCATGTCCTCAAAACTCCACATTTGTCTATTTTAAATAAAGATCTGAATGCCTATAAGGTTTGTGTTGTGGTCTTGTTTGTTTGTTTTTGTTTTCCCGAGACTAGTTTTCTCTATATAACAGTCCTGGCTGTCCTGGAACTTGCTCTGTAGACCAGGCTGGCCTCTGCCTCCCGAGCGCTGGAGTTAATGGTGTGCACCATCACCGCCTGGCTGAGTTGTGGCTTTTAAATTGACCACAGGTAACAACTTAGTCCATCATTACTGGTAGTGTTATAGTGGGACAGTCTGTTGTGTGACATTTTGAAGTTGATTTTGAACGACTGTATCTATTAAGCGAAAAAGAACTTAAGGTAGCAATTTTAGGTGGTTTTAAAAATATATTGGCCGGGGAAATGACTGGTCAAGAGCTCTTATTTCTCTTGTAGAGGACAAAGGTTTGATTTTCAACACCCACATGGTGGCCCACAACCATCTGTAACTTCAGTTCCAGAGGATCCAATGCCCTCTTCTGACCTCAGTGGGCACCAGACACATGTGGTGCACACATGTCCACATGAAGGCAAAATATACATACACATACAATAAATCTTAAATCATTGTGGGTTGGAGAGAGCTCAGCAGACACTCAATTGAGTACTGGAGTTTGGATTCCAGCAGCTATGTCCTGCAAAAACCTGGAACTCCTGCTCCAAGGGACACCTATATAGACACAAAAATAAGTATTAAGTTTTTAAAACATAATGGTGCATGTCTGCAATCCTGAAAACTGAGGCAGAAGGTTGTGAGATTCAGACCAGCTAGACGACAAAATAACATCCTGTCTAAAGAATAAATAGGTGCTGGGGAGAAGGCTTGGTGAGCTGGATCCCTGAGTGGCGCAAGAAAACTGGGTGAGCCGGGGGGTAGTTGGGGGGTGGTATCTTCAGCTCTCAGGAGACAGGCAGGTGGATCTCTGAATTGAGGCCAACCTGGTCTACATACCAAGTTCATATCACCCACAGCTATAAAGTGAGACCCTTTCTACTCTTCCTCCCCCTTGAGTTTACTCTGTTGCTGAGAATAACCTAGAACTTGTGATCCTTCCGTCTGTACCTCCCAATATACCAACAATCTCTTTTAAATAATGCTGAATAAGGAAGTATTACAGGGAATAGGAACTAAAGAGTCACATAGTAAGTGAAGGGTTGGACTGTAGCTCAGTTGGTAGTATGCTTGCTTGGCATACACCGAACCATGGGGTTTAATTCTCAGCACTACAAAAATCTGTCCTGATAGTACCCGCCTGTAATCCTAGCATTTAGTTACATAGTAAATTTGAGCTCAGCCTAATTTACACTGTGCCAATGAGCTATGCACCAGCCCTTAACAGACTGGCAGGCATTCCTTGTCAGATTTTCAATATTCCAGTTGAGGATATAGATGCTCAACTTGTACTGGCCTATATATCACACTGGTACTGGAATTCTCTGCTCGGATAGTTTTATAAATGTTTTAAAGGAGTGAAAGCAGGAAAAAAGGTAGACGCTCATGGCTCACAGACCTTCAGTTTCTGTGCCTGAGTCTGTCCCATCATACATCACAATTTTTTTTTTGAAAGACTAGCATTGTAAGGTCATGGCAAAACATTAAACCAAATGTGTGACTGTAGACGGATTTTTCTTTTGGCCACCAGCTCACAAATAACGACACAGAGGCATATTATTTATGAAAGCTTGGCCTTAGCTTAGACTTGTTCCTAACTAGTTCTTTGAACTTAAATTAACCCCTATCTTTTAATCTTTGTTCTTTTACGTGGCTTGGTATCCAGATTCCTCTGTGTCTGGCTGGCAACTCCACCTTTTTTCTTCCCAGAGTCCTCTCTGTTCTCAGAAAGTTCCACCTAACCTCTTTCTGCCTAGCTATTGGCCATTCAGCTCTTTATTAAACCAATCAGAAGGTGCCTTGGCAAAGACACATCTTCACAATGTAAACAAATATTCCACAACACGTGGCCCTTTTAAGCAAGTACGTGAGTGGAATGGTGATGCAGGTGGCCTTGGGCATAGAAGAAAGAGGTAGTTATAGATACTGCCTGCCCACTGACCATATCCAGCACTGTGCTTGCAACCAGATGATGAGGGTCAAAGGTGAGAGGAGGATGGAGCAGAAGCACAAAGAAAGCCGTAATGGGAGAGCATAACAGATGTTGACTTTAGCTCTGCAAATCTGTATTCTGTCTACCAGCCACATGCTGGCAAATATCCAGTAGCCCTGCTGGTACCGCATACTGTGTATGTGAAAAGGATGTAGCTCCAGATACTTTACTGCCACCTGTTGGAAGACTGTCAATAATAACTATGCAAATTAATGGTGCCCACAATGAGACCTATCGGATGGAAGTCTGTACAAAAGTTAGTAGGCAGCCTGTGTTACTTTCAGGGTGTTAGGAGCCAGAATCACAAATACTAATTTACAACGTGATTGAGTTTGAAGTGAGCCTGGGCTACATAAAACCCTATCTCAAAAGACCAAACAACAAATCCTAAAATAGTCAATTATAAGTTGTATGTATTTTCATATTAGTGAAATTTACTATTTTTAGTGGGAGTTCTCAGTTTTGTCAATCATGCACCATAATGTAACCACCATTACAATCAAGATAGACGACAGTTCCAGCACCCCGTCTCAAAATCTTTCAGAAGTGGGATGTGATGGCATAGGTCTTTAAATCCCAGCACTCTGGAGACAGAGACAAGTAGGTAGCTATGAGTTTGAAACCAGCCTGGCTTATATAGAGAGTTTGAGGCTAGGCCAGCCACACACACATACTGAGACCCTGTCTCAAAACAAAACAAAAATCCTTCAGAGCTCAGCGACAGCTAAATATATCTCCCCTTTGGGATCCGGTCCAAGAGCCTTTCATTTCTCCCTCACTAGGACCATCCGGCCTTTCCCAGGAAGCTCTTGGCCCCAAGCTGATGAGAATAACGGTGCCACTGTGTTCACAGTCTAAGGGAAAAGGCTGGGTGCAGCACACAAGAGGCCATCTGGTCTGCTTCTGAAAAGCTTTGTAAGTCCAATGGGACATGGGGGAAGGGAGAGGGGCTGAGAGAAGCGATCATTCAATGTCTCCTGGGCTTGGAGAGCCAAAGACACTCCTCTGCTTTCTGGGTCTGACTACCCTACCCTACATCAACCTACACACACACACACACCACACCACACACTCATGCAAACACATTTCTATATGTATGCGTCTACATACAAGATCAATCCTGCACCAGATCAGTCACCCATACAGAAAGAACTCAGACTTACTCTTACACAAACACATTCACATGTTCACACACTACTTTACGGAAGGTTGCAACCCTTGGGGACATTATCAGCATTTGCTTCTGTTCCTCAACTTCATCCTTCCTCATTTGCAGCTTCAGATATGGGTTAAGGCTGACTGATTTTGGAGGCTTCTTTGTTGTTGTTAGTTACATGGCTAAAAGGTGATGCCTGCTAAATATAAATGGAGCAGAGGTGGTTGATGGTCAGAAAAGGAGCTGACACATAATTCCCCTCCAGGAATCAGCTTTGTTAAGTGAAAGCACCTCCACCTAGACTGTGACCAGGCTGTGAGGTGGGAGACCATTAGAAAAAAACAGTAGGGCTAGAGAGACCACTCATCAGTTAGGAGTGCTTTCTGCTCCTCCTGGAGTCGGGCTCCTACACAGAGCTTCAAGTCAGGTGGCTCAGGAATGCCAGCTCCAGGCAATCCAATATCCTCTTCTGGCTTCTTCAGACACATGCACACATGGGAATAAAGTATCAGAAATAGCTCAATAGAAGCTTTAACCATAAAGAGAAATTTTCTTTTAAAACTGGGAGAGGTGACCAAGCATGGTGGCACATGCCTTTAACTCCAGCACTTAGGAGACAGAAGCAGGTGGATCTCAGATTTTAAGGCCAGCCTGGTCTACATAGCTAGTTCCAGGCAAGCCAGAGCTACATCTATAATTCCAGTTCCCAGGACTCCAATGCTCTTTTCTGACCTCTGCAGGCACCAGGAACACATGCAGTACACATATATGCAGACAAAACACTCACAAAATAAATTGTTTTGAAAAACCTCGAGCTGAGTGGTGGTGGTGCACGCCTTTAATCCCAGCACTTGGAAGGCAGAGCCAGGTGGATCTCTGTGAGTTTGAGGCTAGCCTGGTCTACAGAGTGAGCTCCAGGACAGGCATCAAAACTACACAGAGAAACCTTGTCTCGAAGAAAAAAACAAAACAAAACAAAAAACAAAAACAAAAACAAAAAGCCTCAAGAGGAGTTTCATTAAGAGGTTTAGTTCAAAGTAAGAATTAAAGTGATACAGATAGAGCTGCCATAATAAGGATGACAGAGAAAGGCTCCCCCAAAAGAGGCTTCAGAGAAATCAGTGAACAAATGAAAATATCTGACTGTATACATCTTCTGGGGCTCACAAGAAATTTTTCGCCATGAGATTTAGGATTAGATAGGTAACAAATGAACACGGAGGCACCAGGCCTTGGTTAAGGCCATCATTGAGGAACTGTAAAACCATAAAATAGCATAGCTGCTTAACTCTGTGCCTAGAGCGTCGTGGGAGTGTGGCCTGATTTTCAATTCCTTTAGAAAGTGAGTTGTTGAGAGACAGGAGTCCTGTTTATAAGCAAGGTGGGGCAGCAGGGTGTGAGAACGGGAAATAGGTGTGACCTCTTTGGTGAAAATCAATCAGAGATGGCTAGGAGTACCGAGCATGGTAACACATGCTTATAACCCTAACACTCCAGAGACCGTGGCCAAACAGTGAGACTGTGTCTCAAAACAAATAATAGAAATAAAACAACAAACTGTATTGGTGGAGGATCAGTGGGTTCCTTTGTTTACACAGTAGAACTTTTCATTGAGCAAAGCAAATACTTTTTTTTTTAAGATTTTTTTTTTTTTTTTTGGTTTTTTTGAGACAGGGTTTCTCTGTGTAGCTTTGCACCTTTGCTGGGACTCACTTGGTAGCCCAGGCTGGCCTCAAACTCACAGAGATCCGCCTGGCTCTGCCTCCCGAGTGCTGGGAGTAAAGGCGTGGGCCACCACCCCCCCCACTTTTTTTTTTTTTTAAATTTTTAAAATTTTTGATTTTTAAGCCAGGTGGCAGTAGCACATGCCTTTAATTCCAGCACTTGGGAGGCAGAGGCAGGCAGATATTTATGAATTCAAAGCTATCCTAGTCTACAGAGTTAGTTCCAGGGCCTCCAGGGCTACACAGAGAACCCTGTCTTGAAAAACCACAAACATTTTTTCTTTCAATTCTATGTGTATGGGTATGTACTGTCTAGTTTTATGTCAACCTGACACAAGCTAAAGCCATCTGAGAGGAGGCAACCCCAATTAAGAAAATGCCTCCAAGCCGGGCCGGTGGTGGCGCACGCCTTTACTCCCAGCACTCGGGAGGCAGAGCCAGGCGGATCTCTGTGAGTTCGAGGCCAACCTGGGCTACCAAGTGAGTTCCAGGAAAGATGCAAAGCTACACAGAGAAACCCTGTCTCAAAAAACAAAAAAAAACAAAAAAAAAAAAAAAACAAAACAAAAAAAAAAAAAACAAAAAAAAAAAAAGAAAAGAAAAAGAAAATGCCTCCACAATCAGGCTGCAGGCAAATCTGTAAGGCATTTTCTTTCTTTCTTTCTTTCTTTCTTTCTTTCTTTCTTTCTTTCTTTCTTTCTTTCTTTCTTTCTTTCTTTCTTTTCTTTTCTTTTCTTTTTTGGTTTTTCGAGACAGGGTTTCTCTATGTAGCTTTGTGCCTTTCCTGGATCTCGCTCTGTAGACCAGGCTGGCCTTGAACTCACAAAGATGCGCCTGCCTCTGCCTCCCGAGTGCTGGGATTAAAGGCATGCACCACCACTGCCTGGCAGCATTTTCTTAATTAGGATTGATAGAGGAGGGCACAACTCATTGTGGATGGTGCCATCCCTGGGCTATGGTCCTGGTTCTATAAGAAAGCAGGCTGAGCAAGTTATGTGAAGCAAGCCTGTAAGTAGCCCCCCTCCATGGCCTCTGCATCAGCTCCTGCTTCCAGGTTCCTGCCCCGTTTGAATTCCTGTCCTGACTTCCTAGCAGTGATATGGAAGCATAAGCCAAATAAACCCTTTCCTCCCCAAGTTGCTTTTTGGTCGGTTCATTGAAGCAATAGAGACACTAACTAAGACAGGATGTTTTGTCTGCATGTCTGTGTACATTGTGTGTACAGGGCCCACAGAGGCCAGAAGAAGGGGTTGGATCTTCTGGAACTGGAGTTTACAGCTGATTGTGAGCAACTGTGTGGGTGCTGGGAACTGAACCCTGGTCCTCTGCAAGATCAAGTGCTTTTAACTCCTGACCCATCTCTCCAGACCCTAAATACTATATATATTAAAGTAGGGTCTCTCCTGTAGCCTAGCCTGACCCTTACCTCCCTATGTAGCTAAAAATGACTTTGAACTTCTGTTCCTCTTGCATGTACACCCCGAGTGCTGGAATTACAACGTCTGCGCTGCTGTCTCGTTCCTGCCATGCTGAGGATGGAGTGCAGGGCTTTGTTCATGCTGAGCAGGCATTCTACCAACTGGGCTACACCCTAGTCTGATTCCCTTCTTTTTAAGGGCTTAATGATATTCTCTTGTGGTCTATGTTACATTTTGTTTATCCATTGTCCATTAATCTGCCAGTGGACACTTGGGTTGCTTCTATGTTTCAGCTACTGTGTACAATTCTGTAACTTTTTACACATTTCTTAGGCGCTGAGGATTGAACCCAGGGCTTTGAGTGTGCTAGGCTACCACTGAACTGTACCTCAGCCCTTTGCTTTGAGGCAGAGTCTTGCTATGAAGCTCAAGCTGGTTTTGAACTGGAATTCTGCTTCTCTGTCCCAGGTTATAGGTGTGTACCATCATACTCAATGTACCTTGCCTCTGTGTGTGTGTGTGTGTGTGTGTGTGTGTGTGTGTGTGACTTTGTTGCACTTGCTGCTCTTGTAGAAGATCAGGGTTCAGTTCCCAACAGCCACATGGCAGCTCCTAACTGTTTGTAACTCCAGTTCCAGGAGATCAGTACATAATGTGGTGGTATACATACAAGCAGGCAAACACTTGTGCACATGATATAAAAACAAATACTTGGAAACAAATTCACTTAGGGAAAAAAATTAAGGATATAGTTTAGTCAGAAGACAGCTCTGAATTCAACCCCAGCATCACATAAACTAAGTATTATGGCATAGATCTGTAATTCTAGCCCTCAGGAAGTAGAGCCAGGAAGCTCAGATTAGGAGTTCAAATCCATCCTTAGCTATATATGGAGTTTCAGGACAGCCTGAATTATACAAAGGCACACACACACACACACACACACACACACACACACACACACACACCTTGACCAAGTGTGGAGTGATAAGCCCTAGATTTGATGTGCAACTCAAAGACCTGGAAAAATGGCAGAACGATCTGCTCCCATGCCGTCAGTTTGGTTTCAGGAGGAAAAATCCTGTGATTCATTTTCTAGAGATGTAAAACACATTAATAAAAAGCCTTCATAGACTGTGGGGGGAAAGAGAGAGAGAGAGAGAGAGAGAGAGAGAGAGAGAGAGACCTTGTTTCAAACAAAACAATGCAAGTATATAATACTCTCAATATTTAAAATCCATTAATTCTTCAATTAATTTCTGAATCTGCACTGTAATCTATTGAGAGGTAAGAATGACTGGACCAAGAATGGGCGGGGCAGTGGTAGCACACACCTTTAGTCCCAGCATTTGGGAGGCAGAGGCAGGCGGATCTCTCTGAGTTCGAGGCCAGCCTGGACTACAGGGTGAGTTCCTGGGTTCAATTCCCAGCACCTACATGGCAGCTCATACCTGCTTGGAATTCCAGCTTTGGGGATCTGATACCCTCACACAGACATACATGCAGGCAAAACACCAATACACATAAAATAAAAAATAAAAATAAAGTAATTAAAAAAGTAGTGATGGGGACTGGAGAGATGGCTCAGTGGTTAAGAGCACTGACTGCTCTTCCAGAGGACCTGGGTTCAAGTCCCAGCACCCACATGGCAGCTCACAACTGTCTGTAACTCAAGATCTGATATCCTCACACAGTCATACATGCAGCAAAACACCAATGCAAATAAAATAAAAATAAATAAATTAAAAAAAAACACACACACAATAATTAAAACCAAAACAAAACAAAAGAATGACAGTTCTTGTCCGGGAGAGGTTAACTGATGTGCCTCCTTTACAGAGCTAGTCTGAGGAGTGGGAACAGAGACTTAGTCACTAACTGGTGACGTCTACTTCTATATTTCCTCTGACTCTCTAAGAAGCAATTATTCTATTTACTGCTGGGAAGGAGATCACTTTACAGTTGAGTATTCTAGGCCTCTGAGCAGCTACCATTTCTCAAGATGAATTAATACGGTCATAGATTTGTTTTCAACTTGTGTCTTATGGGTTGAGTTAGTGTAAGAGAGATCTTCTAGCAGCTGGCTAGTCTGCGTAAAACATTTCTGGAGTTTAAAACTGAGGACATTTATTCTTTTTCCAAATCTCTTCTTTTTTTTCTTTAGTTTTGATTGAAATCCCCCACCCCAACCCCAAGTCTCCTCTATAATATCACCTCCAAGTGATCCTTTAATTTTACGTGATCTGTACTCTTTCTGGGGCCAGTTTTTTTTTGTTTTTTTTTTTTGTTTTTTTGTTTTTTTTGTTTTTCGAGACAGGGTTTCTTTGTGTAGCTTTGCGCCTTTTCCTGGAACTCACTTGGTAGTCCAGGTTGGCCTCGAACTCACAGAGATCCGCCTGGCTCTGCCTCCCGAGTGCTGGGAGTAAAGGCGTGCGCCACCACCGCCCGGCTCTGGGGTCAGTTTTATACCTGGCACTTGAAGCCTGTCCTGCCCCAACCCTTTTCTCCCTCTCTGTTTTCAGTTTTCAACCCTTGTTAATACTCTGGCTTGGTTTGCTTTTTTTTTTTTTGAGATGGGGTCTGTACTGTGTGGTCAGGCTGGCTTCAGATCTATAATCCTTTTGCTTGGCCTCCAGGATGCTGGGATTATAGGCTTGCTCCATCATACCTGACTTTCCTACCTTCCATATTAGTGCATTCCTTGATGCTGCCCAAAGGTATGGGTTTTTTCCACTCTGTTGTGGCTCATGTTATGTATCTGATGTAAGAATTCTTGTTTATCCCCTGGATCTCTGGAAGCCTTCCCTGATCATGCCCCAACAGCAACAGGCTTCCTTGTCCTTGCTCTGTTTAGCTCTCTGAGCCCCCTGCACAGTCCTTGCCCCAAGCAAGCATGCAGTATAAGGTGGCATCACCTCAGATGGACTTTGTAAAGCTGCCCTCATCTCTCGAGTTTTCTTCCATCTGTTCAGGGAGGTGAGATCCAGGGAGCAGATGCTATGGTTTCCAGTGATGTTGGTTGTGACCTCCCGACCATGCTCCCGAAGGGATCCAGTACTTGAGAGAAATACTGGAGACAGAACCCAGGAGAGCGCCCAGGTTCAGCCCTTGGGAAAGCCAACTGCTTTCTATAGTCCTTAGTTGGCTGCCTGCCAGAGTAGACCTTGAGCGCACCATTCTGCAACAATGATGATGAAGTGTAATGCTTCTGGAGTGTCTTTCATGTTCTGGATATGATCCTCACCACTTTACCTATGCATGGCATTTGTTTTATGCTTTCACAAAAACAATGCCTGCTGGCACCTACAGATTACATAAATAACTTGCCAACATCACTCACTGTAAATTATAAAAAAGTAGGGATTCAGACCGGAGGATTGTTTCTACAGCTCATGCTAGCAATCACTACAGTGTATCGCTTTCGTGGCGTCTGATGTTAAGTTAAAAGACCCACCTGAGCCTGGTGTGGCGGTACAGGCCCGTAAGCCCAGCACCAAGGGGGCAGAAGTAAGAGAATCGCTACAGGTCGGTACAAGCACATAGTGAATTCTGAGTCAGTCAGGTCTACACAGACCCCTTTCAAAAAACAAAAGAAATGACACATCTGTCTAGCTTCTGGGGGAATGAAATCAGAGGGTCTGTTGTTGAGGTCAGAGACAGGGTCAGGTTTCACTCTCTCAGGCACACTGGAAGGAAGGAAAGAAGGAAGAAAGGAAGGAAGGAAGGAAAAAGGGAGGGAGGGCAAATTCTGACAGCATGAAAAGAAAGAACTTCTAAGTGGCTGGGGCCTCTTAGAAGGTGGAGAGACAGCTTGGTGCATGGAAGAAGCGCTCCTTGTGGGGTGCGGGGTGGTGAGCTGTCCGAGAACTCGGCATTCAAGAGAAGGTCTTGTCTCTTGCTTTTCTTTGAACCTCAGTTTCCCTATCTGCAAATTAAGGGTAAATATAAGATAAACTGACCCACCCTCTCCAAAGAACAGGGTTTCCTCAGATCTTTTGGGAAAGCCCCGTCACTGACACCGAGGCACGGGGACAAGAAGCTGTTGTGTGGTGACAGTCTAGGACCAGGATCCGGTGGGCTTCACAGCTCAGTCCTGAAACTCCATCCCGGTGACACCGTCAGCATGGGCCAGGGTCTCAGCTCTACCCCCACAGTCCACTCTTCCCGCAACCTCCCAGTCTTCCAAAGGGCGTCGCAGTCCCGTGAGGGCTGCCGTAGTCGCGGGATCCCGGCGGCCGGCCGCTGGCTACACTGCGGCGACTGCTCTGGAAGCCCGGGCCCCCGGGGCCCAAAGAGCATCACGTCATCCTTTGCGCCCGGCGCCCGCCCCTCCCCGACCGCGCGTGCGCACGCGGTGGCGGCGGCAGCGGCGGGTGGGGGGCCGCGGTGGGGCGGGCAGCGGCTCTCCGCCCTTCCTCAGGCTTGCTCGGGCCGCGGCGCGGAGGACAGTCCAGGATGCGGCGCGGGGTGGTCCAGCGCCCCCCTGCCCCGGCACGGCAGCGGCGGCCGCTGGGACCCGGCCAGGCCCGGGGGCGGCGGCCCGAGCCTCGGTAGCGGCGGCGGCGGGAGCGGCGGCCGAGGGCGAGCGGGCGGCCGGGGGCGGGGGCTCGGCTCCGCGCGGCTCGCCCGGCTCGGCCCGGCGCCATGAGCGGCGGCGGCGGAGGGGGCTCGGCGCCCAGTCGCTTCGCCGACTACTTTGTCATCTGCGGGCTGGACACCGAGACCGGGCTGGAGCCGGACGAGCTGTCGGGTGAGTGCGCGCCGAGCCCGGGCGGGGGCCCGCGGTCCTCGCTTTGTCCCGGGAGCTCGGCGAGGGTCGGACGAGGGGACGGGACGCGCGCGGGGCCCGAGGGCCTGCTGTCCCCACGCGCGGTGGGCACGGCGTCGGCGACCTGCGAAGAAGACGCGGGCGCTGTGTGCGCCCAGGAGGTCGAGTGGATTGGTGCAGAAAGAAGGGGAGCGTGCCTTCCAGCACCCTTTTGGGAGGGCAGAAGTTAGCTCACGTCCTAGTGAGAGTTAGTCCCACCCAGACTTTTCAAAAGAGCAAAACAAAAACTTGAGTTTATCTGGCCTCTTCCCAAGAAGCCGGTGAGACCAGTTCCTCAAAACCGTTATAACTCACTTCTGAGCAGGCCAGGCCCCGGGCTTTTCCCCCCACAGCTCGGCCCCTCTGGACGAGACACCAAGGGACAAATTGAACTTGAGTTACACGAAGAATGATTTCTCCCTTGGCACTAGAAAAGAACTTGCACCCGGGGCCGTGCCTTTTTATGAAAGTTATGTCCTTTACCAGGCGAGGGTCATTTGTGAATAGAAGGGCGACGTCCCAGTTGGACATGTTGTGCTGTGTTCTGATGCCTCTCAAGTTATCTTTCAGAGGGGAAGTGGTGGGGGAGTGACAGTGAGGTCCTGACGAGATTTGGCACCCATTGCTTGAAAGTGTGAGAATTATGAAATCCCCGGTGAATTCCTCGGCGCCCGCACTGAAACCTTTGAGTTGCGACAGTTTTGAAAAGTTTTTGTCTGGAGTGGCCAGTAAGCATGTTTCAGTGGGTGGAGGCTTGCGTTAGACTTTTAAAGTTATGTCATGCCGATTTGATGAGGGGAACTCCTTTCCCTTTCTGTCGCGGTGTGGTCACCGCGCGCTGTACAGTGTCTCCCCTTTTGATCATCCTGTTGACTGATTTCACACTGCTTAAGAGATGCTAGGACAGTTTTGCTTTTTTTTTTTTTGTCATCAGAAAAATTCCAGTATTTCTTTTGAAAAAAAAAAAAAAAACTAAGTGCACACTTCAGATGGCAGAAATGGATTGTCTTTTTTTAACATATGAGAAACTGATACTTTATTTAAAAAAATCATGAAGTAGTAATGGATTGATGCTAGCTGAGCCTCTTGTTGGGGGCAGCTTTAGTATTCCAAGCTCACCTTTTTATGCCGTCTAATTCTACACTACAGACAGATGTGGTCATCTGTTTCATATGTATTAACTTTAGACTTTGGGATGATGTAGTTATTGGAATACGGTTCTAGGTCTTGGTGTTGGAGAGAATCTGAGAGGAAAATGAGGCCCACAAGGAGAGCAGGGCTTGTAGTTCTTGACCGTTGGTCCAGTGCTTCTGTGGTGACATTGTGCTGTATACAGTAGCCCCTCTGGAAGTCTTTAAAAAACAGTAACATGGTCACCAGTGCTGGTGTGCATTTATAATTCCAGCACTTGCGAGGCAGAAGCAGGAGGATTCCACAAGTTTAGGGCCAAACAGGGCTTCATAGTGAGACCCTGGCCAAAAAGAAAAAAGAAAAGCAAACTGACATGTTGAGAAGGGTTAAAAACAACAGTTTTTCTGGATGAATAAAATAACAATAAAAATAACAATTTTCTGGATGAAGCTCAAAGGTAGAATAACTATTGTTATTTTTATATTGTGCCATTGAATGTATGCTAAATTGTGTAGATGTTTGGTTTTAGAAAATAAAGACAGCCTTAAGGGGTGGTGTAAACCCTGCCCTTGGGAGGAGGAAGCAGGGGAGTCTGGAGTTCCAGGTCATTCTCAGGACATTAAGGAAAGAAAAGAAAATGGGGTTTGGGTTGGGATGAGACAGTGTTGTTTTGCTGTTGGCAATATTTGTGCCTCAAGCAAATTAGATAACCAGCACTGCAACTAAAAAGGTTTTACTGAAAACTTAAACTGAAACTTAAAAAAAAAAAAAGCATTATCTTTTACTAAAAAAGAAATGTTATTCTCTTTATGAATATCTGTTAATTATCTGGCTTCTCAGCAAGTTAAAATTCTATCTCTGTGCAAGCTTATTGGGAAAATAAAGATGAGTTGAGAAAAGGTGTAAGAAGGCATTTTGTGTATTTTAAATTTGGTTGCAGTAGTGTAATGCCAAGCTCGTTTATCCAGTAGCTTGCCTTTGTCAGAGCAGACGCTGATTGAGGGATTTTTTTTTTTTTTTTCTACCCTTTTCACTTCTGGTGGGTTGATTGGGGAATCTGGATGACCCATGGGGACTCTTTGAGCACAACAAAACAGAATACAAATAACTTTGTGCAGTCCATGCTGAGACTCTCTAGGGTGCATTTTTCTCTTCTTAGCCTGTTTGATTGCTCCCAAATTGGTGATGTCATAGTCCGTGAAACTATATGAAATTAGGAATTGCGCTCAGATTCTCTGGTTAGGCACTGAGAGGAACCTGTGTCCTTTTCTCCAACCCAGTTAAGTTGTATTATTTCTCTGGTAGTTTCCAAATACTCAAAACAAACAAAACAAAACAAGCTGTGTCCAGAAAAAGCAAATCAAAGATGCTTAAACAGGCTGGGTATAGTGGTCCACATCTGTAATCCTAGCACTGGGAAGGTTCAAGATGCAGGAGAGTTAGACATTTAAGGTCATCCTTGTCTTCATAGCTAGTTTGAGTTTATCCTGGGCTACATGAGACCCTCATCTCAAAGAAAAAGAAACCAAAATTAAAAATGCTTCCAAGTGGCCGGGTGGTGGTGGCGCACGCCTTTAATCCCAGCACTCGGGAGGCAGAGTCAGGCGGATCTCTGTGAGTTCCGAGGCCAGCCTGGGCTGTAGAGTGAGTTCCAGGAAAGGTGCAAAGCTACACAGAGAAACCCTGTCTCGAAAAACCAAAAAAAAAAAAAAAAAAAATGCTTCCAAGTAATTTCATCATCAGGAAGGTAGAGACAGATGTGTGTGAATTCCAGACCAGTCTGCCTGCATAGTGAGACCCCCATTATAAAAAAAAGCAGAAAGTAAAAATTAAAATTAGGGAAAAAAATCCTTTCACAATCTTTTCTATGCAGATACAGTCAAAGATCATAAAAGGCTAGGGATGCAGTAAATAGCTGTTTTGACTTGAAAGGTAAGTGTGGGCTGGAAGAGAAGATTAGCTAATAGTCACATTAAAAGAAAGGCACCACCGAGTGGTGGTGGAACATACCTTTAATTCTAGCACTTGGGAGGCAGAGGCAGGCAGATCTTTGTGAGTTCAAGGCCAGCCTGGTTTACAGAGTGAGTCCCAGGATAACCAGGGCTATTACACAAGAAACCCTGTGTGTGTGTGTGTGTGTGTGTGTGTGTGTGTGTGTGTGTGAGAGAGAGAGAGAGAGAGAGAGAGAGAGAGAGAGAGAGAGAGAGAAGGCATGGTATTGAAAGAATACACTGAAATAATCTCTAAATGTCACCTTAAAAAATTATGTGCATTGGTGTTTTGCCTGCATGTGTGTCTGTGTAAGGATGCCAGATCCCCTGAAACTGGAGTTACAGACAGTTGTGAGCTGCCATGTGGGGTGCTGGATTAAACCAGGGTCCTCTGGAAGAGCCACCAATGCTCTTAACGACTGAGCCATCTCTCTAGCACTCTGAATGTCCCTTTTGAAGAGAGGGAAAATTCTGTCTAGGAACTCTAGAGCAGAGGGCTTGTCAGGTGGAAATTCTTAGATGTACTGAGCAGTGAGATTAGAATGGTTTTTCTTTTTGAAAATGATGTCTTGCCATGTAGTCCAAGCTGACCTGTGACTCCCTATGTAGGAAGCTCAGGCCATTATGATCTCTAAGTATGCTTCCTTGAACTAGGATTTGTGTGTGTGCCACTGTACCTGGATAAAATTGGAACTTTAAGGCTCAAAATGTCAGACAGGGAAGCATACTTAGAGATCATATAACCTGATTTTACAAATGAGAAACCAAGGTCCAGAGAAAGGAAGAGAGTATTTGTTTTCCATGCCACTACCCATTCTTCTTTTCTGCTACTTGAGTGATGGTTTGTGTGCTTTGCAGTTGTCTAATGGGGATGAGAGAAGTAAGATATTTGTATGATGGGACAGTAGCAGACGTTAAGATTTCCCTTTGTTTCCCAATTAAGACAGAGACTCATGTAGCCAAGGCTGGCCTTGAATTTGGATCCTTCTGCCTCTACCTCTTGCCTCCACCTGCTTGAATTAGATGTGCACCACCACACATGACTCTACTGTTCTTTTTTTGTGGCTGATTAGTATTCTGTGACATAAATCATGCAATTACTTGATTAATATTTGAGTTGTTTCTACTTTTTAATTATTATGAGTAATGTTGTGACCATTTCATACATGGTTTTTGGTGGGCATATGGTTCGGTTTCCCTTGGCTTGCATACCTAGGAATGAAATTGCTAGGTCATATGGAAACTTTGTTTAACCTTTTGAGCAATTGCTTGCTAGTTTGTTTTCCAAAATTGCCCCCCCCCCCCCCAGCCACTGTTTCTACTAGCATCCATGTATTCCCAACAGTACAGTCTTTCTGTCTTGTTTTACTTTGTTTTGAGACAAGAGTTTTTTACCCTGTAGCACAGGCAGACTGTCTTGGGACTTAAGATATAGCTCAGGCTGGGCTTGACCTTATGGTGATCCTCCTGCCTCAGCCTCCTGAGTGCTAGGATTATAGGTGTGACCCATCAGGCCTGGCTGAATGTCTTTTTGGTTATAGCTATTCATCCTATGTGTGTAATGTGGGTTTTGATTTCCTATTCCTGACGCTAAAGAAAGATATCTTATTTAAAAGAAATAGACTTTTTATCATTTTATACAGATGAAGCTTGAGAGCTGAGTGTGACAGTGCATGCTTGTAATCTCAGCACTGGAGGCAGAGGCAGTACGTCCCTAGTTCCAGCCCAGCCTGAGCTATACAGAGAGATTAGCTCCCTCTCCATCCCCACTCTCCATCTCATCTCTGCGCCCCCTCCCACTAAAATAAAGATTGATGAATTACTGGGGTTGTGAACCAGTGGTAGAATGCTTGTTTGGCATTCATGAAATCCTGGGTTTGATCCCCAGAAATGTTTGGTGAGCGAGTTTCTTCAAACTGGGAGTCAATATGAATGGAAAGTATTTTGATCTTTCTCTACCAGTCTGTGAGTTCCAGGCCAATTCTCATTGTCTCTGCCCTGAAACCTAGCTTACTAGCTACAGGAAACATAGTAAGACCCCACCAATCTTGATGGCTCACCTCAGGCTTCTGCTTGCCCAAAGTCAAGGCTGCTGTAGTAGGGGATAAGGTCATGTGTTTCTTTTGCAAGGCAGAACAAGGAAGAAGTCTGAAGAAGGCTAGCACTCAGGAAATGAAGATGCAGCCCAAGGCAGTTTCAAACTCATACCGAATTTGTTCCTAGACTGAACTGGTACACCAGAGAGAGCCCCCCCTTGACTTCCTCAGGTGGTGAAGGTCACGTAGAAAATGAGTGGACTTCACTTTAATGACTTCGGGGCTCTGCACCTTTCTTGAGGAGATCCTGAGTCAGTGTTTGGTGCTTAAATCAAATTCTTTATTCTGTTCAGCCCTTCCTTCCTTCCTTCCTAGGTTAAAAATAGTTTCTTTGCCTAAGGTCTCCTTTGGTAACATTCTTTTCCAGGCCCATTTCCTTTTAGAAACTTCCTTTTTGGTTAAGTCTGGTAGAAGGTGTAGTTGGGCGTTGCTTGGCTCTTGCCTGGCGCTGCTCCTGTAATTATCAGATGAGTATAGAGCTCTCAGGACTACACAGAAGGGGCCCTGTGCTTTCAGTTCCTGCTGCTGTGGAACAGTCCCTGCCAAAGGCTTGCCTTTCCACAGAAGCTGGTGACTTCCATTCAGTGATGAAATTTTGTTTGTCATTACTAAACTTTCAGGTTTACTTTCAGGTATTAAATGAGGTAGATATTAGTAGAATATCCATATTCCAGGTATTTTGTGTTGATTTAAAATTTTTTATTACATTTATTTTTGTGTATATATGGGTGTACATGTGTCATAGCATGTATGTGGAAATCAGAGGACAACTTTTGGGAGTTGATTCTCTTATTGTGTAGCTTCTAGGGTTCAAATTCAGGTCCTCAGAATTGGCAGCAAGCATCTTTACATGCTGAGCCATCTTGCTGGCCCAGTTTTTTTTTTTTTTTCTCTGTGTAGCTTTGCACCTTTCCTGGATTTTGCTTTGTAGACCAGGCTGGCCTCGAACTCACAGAGATCTGCCTGGCTCTGCCTCCCGAGTGCTGGGATTAAAAGCGTGCGCCGCCGCCGCCGCCGCCACCACCACCACCCGGCACTGGCCCAGTTTTTAATTTATTATTTTTATTTTATTTTATTTTATTTTTTTGAGGTGGGGTCTTACTATGTATCCTTGGCTGGGTTAGAGCTCAGTATGTAGAGGCTAGTCTCAGATTCACAGAGATCCACCTTCCTCTGCCTCTAGAGAAAGGCATGCACCACTGTGTCTGGCCAGTTGTTGCTTTTAGTTTAGAGTATTTAAGCCTGTGAGCCACAGGATCCTGGCATGCTGGACAGTAAGAGGGTATGCTGGATCGCAAGCTGTTTTCAGAATGTTCTTGGGGGATCAAATAGAGCTCCAGGAATTAAAATAGCAATAGATAGAGTTTTGACCACTGAATTTGTAAGTATGCTTAAGATACTTGCTTGAAAAGCAACTGAAGGAAAGAATTTATCTTGGCTCAGTCTGGGGTGATGCAGTCCATCATGGCAGGGAGATTATTATGGTGGAAGCATGGGGCATCTGATCACTTCATCTGCAGCCAGGAAGCAAAGAGAGATGATGCTGGTGCTCAGCTCACTTTCTCCCTCTTTTTTAGTCAGTCTGGGCTCTAGCTGAGGGATGGTTCCATGCTGTGGATATCACTCTATATAAATAAAACACTGATGGCCAGTGACCAGGCAGGAAGTATAGACGGGACAAGGAGAGAGGAGAATTGGGGAAACAGGAAGAAGGAGACACTGCAGCCACCGCCAGGACAAGCAACATGTAAAGACACCGGTAAGCCACCAGCCACGTGACAAGATGTAGATTTATAAAAATGGGTTAATTTAAGATATAAGAACAGTTAGCAAGAAGCCTGCCACGGCCATACAGTTTATAAGTAATATAAGTGTCTGAGTGATTATTTTATACATGAATTGTGGGACTGTGGGGCTTGGTGGAACCTGGAGAGAAGCCCTCCAGCAACAGTTCCATGTGCATTTAGGGTAAGTCTCCACACCCCAGTTAAACCTCACTGGAAACACCCTTGAAGACTTACCCATTTTTGTGTCATAGGTGATTCTAAATCTGGTTAATGAATATAAACACTGTGGTCTGGTCAAAATGTTACTAGGCCAGGACAGGCATGGTGGTGCCTGCCTGAAACAGAGGAAGACAGATCTATGATTTAAAGATAGACTGGCCTACATAGTGACCATGAGACCATGTTTCAAAACAAACAAACAAACAAACAAACAAACAAACAAACAAACAAGATTGCTAGCAGCCAGGTGGTGGTGGCAAGCACCTTTAGTCTCAGCACCTGTGAGGCAGAGGCAGGTGGATCTCTGTGAGTTGGAGGTCTGCCCGGTCTACAGAGCAAGTTCCAGGACAGCCAAGGACTACACAGAAAAACCCTGTCCCAAAAAACCAACTTTTTTACACACACTTACACACACACACACACACACACACACACACACACACACACACACACACACAATCTGCGGTCTACTGTTTAGATGGGACTAGCTACTTTAGTCTAAAATACTTGTGTGGAATGCTGAGTGGTATAAGCAGTGAGAAGGTTTGTGGAGGCTGCTGTCATTTAGTATTCTTTGAGTTCTAAACTTCCCAGTGTGCAAAACATGATCATGCATTCGTGTATATTGGTCAAAGAAGCAAAAAAGTATCAAGAGCTAGGAGTCAGAGACTCTGTTTACCACTTTGGTAGATGGTAATGATTAATATTTCTAAATGACCTTATAGTTTTTCCAGTGTACTTTTAAACAATTTTTAATTTTTTCAGTTTCATTTGAAAAAAAAAAAATCTCCTGGCTGTGTGGGGGTGGCACATGCCTTTAATCTCAGCACTTGGGAAGCAGAAGCAGGTGATCTCTGTGAGTTCTAGGCTAGCTTTGTCTACAGAGTGAGTTGCAGGACAGTCAGGGCTGTTGCACAGAGAAACTCTGTTTCGAAAAACAAGCAAACAAAAAATAAAAAAGGAAAAAGAAATCTTTTGTTCAATGTTTACCCAGCAAGTTAGAAAAGAATTGTTAGAATCCAGGTCTCTGCTGTCTCAGTATTGATGTGACTTTCCTTTTTTTTTTTTCCCCCGAGACAGGGTTTCTCTGTGTAGCTTTGCTCCTTTCCTGGAACTCACTTGGTAGCCCAGGCTGGCCTCGAACTCACAGAGATCTGCCTGGCTCTGCCTCCCGAGTGCTGGGATTAAAGGCGTGCACCACCACCACCCAGTGTGACTTTACTTTTTAATTAAAACGTAAAAAATATTTTGGTGATGGGGCATTTGACTAGTGACTTGAATTACAGAGTTTGGCATGTCATGACATGCTGTGGGTTTTTTTGTGGTTCGGTCTCCAGCTCATACCTGAGTAGAGCTGCAGTGTCAGGAGATCAGGCAGATGATCTGCTTCCTTACATACAGTTAGTAAGGCTGGCTGTGGGTTTTTCTTCTCTCCCCTCTCTTATCAGTTTTGGAAATCTTAGATCAAAAAGTGAGTAGAGCTTTGGTTCTAAGAAGGCTAGTGCTCTCCCCACCCCAGCGTGTCTCTGTGTTTTCAGGATGTTTCAGGCTTTTTGCATGTGGTCTGTTTTCTTTGAAGAAGAAAGGACAAGATTTGCATCTCCTAACCTCAGAAGTCCCTTGGTGTACTTGGTGTAGTGTGCAGTTCTCATCCTCTGTGTTGGTAGTCAGGGGTCTGCTTGTGATTTCTGTGGTCTTGTAAAGAAATGATAGGGGAAATAACCAAGAAACTTTGAGAATATTTTAAGTGATGGAAACAGGAGAAAATGATTTAGAAATAATAATCACAGGCCAGGATTCATAAGATAGATGGCAAATTCCACTCATTTTAATTATAATACATTAAGCTGATATTTCAGGAAAGTCTAGAGAATCGGTTCTATTGGGATGGAACAATGGCTCAGTGGTTAAGAACACTGGCTGCTTTTTCAGAGGACTCATGTTCTATCCCCAGCACTCACATGACAGCTCACAACCAGCTATAACTCCTGTCCTAGGGCATCTGATGCCTTTTGGCCTTTGAGCACACTACACAGACATACTTGCACACATAATTAGAAGAACCATTAGCCTTCCTATATGAATGACAAATATACTGAAAAGAAATCAATGAAACAGTCATGTTCACAAAACTACCAAAAAAAAAAAAAAGGGAAAAAAAGTTTAGTTTTATTTATGTGTATGTACCTACTTTTCTGTTTGTGAACCTGCTTGTCTGTATGTGTATCATGTGTATGCCATACCCACTGAGGCCAGAAGGGGGCATTAGATTCCCTGGAACTAGAGTTATAGGTGCTTGTGAGCTGCTAGACATGAACCCAGATCCTTTGCAACTGCCCTTAACCACTGATTGATCTCTAAAGCCTTGAATTTATTCTTTTCGTAAGGTCAGTGTATCATCTCTGATGTTTATTTATTTATTCATTTATTCATTTATTTATTTATTCATTCATTTATTTATTTATTTATTTGAGACAGGGTTTCTCTGTGTAACAGCTCAGCCTGCCCTCGAACTCAGAGATCCACCTGTCTCTGCCTCCCTCTGCCTCCCAGGTGCTGGGGTTAAAGGTGAGTGCTATCACTGCTGGACAAGACTCTGTTTTTGTAGTTTGCAAGTGATAGCTATAAGGTTGGGATAGCCTACTATGTAGATAGGGATTAATTTTGTCATATACTGTTATATACTAGAGATTTAATTTTAGGAAAGTGTCTTTTTCCCGTACTTTTTCTACTTTTTATTTAACATGATCATTAAAAAGTTAAAATTTTTTTTTTTTCTGGGCCAATGAGATGGCTCAGAAAGTAAATTTGCTTGCTACCAACGCTGCCGTCCGGGGACCCACACTGTGGAGAGAAAGAGTCAGTTCCCAAAGTAATTTGTTCTGCGACCCCCACATACAGTAAATAAGTGTGATAAACTCTTAAAAGAAGTTGAGTTTTCTCTTGATTCTAAAATCCTGATCATTATACAACTTAGAAATTTCAGTTGACCCAGAGTCAGCTAGGCGAAGTTCTTCACTTTGCTGGCGACAGTGGTTCATATAGTAAGTGCTTAATGATAGTTTGTTGTATTATTATGAAAAGACATCAGCTTCTTTTCAGATCTTAACTGGTTTTCTTTTTCTTTCTTTCTTTCTTTTTTTTTTCTTTTTTCTTTTTTGTCTTTTTCTTTTCTGGAGCTGAGGACCGAACCCAGGACCTTGTGCTTGCTAGGCTTTTTTCATCTTTTTTTTTTTTTTTTTTTTTTTTTTTTTTTTTTGTCTTTTCTGGTTTTCTGATGTAAGGCATACTTAACCTCTTGGAACTTAATCAGCTAAACCGTACACTTTCCTGAGTGCTGAGTAGTGAATGTAAGAGAGGTTTGTAAGAGAGAATAACAAGGACTGTGATTAAAGTTCCTGAATTTTTTTTTTTTTTTTTTTTTTTTTTTTTTTTTTTTTGGTTTTTCGAGACAGGGTTTCTCTGTGTAGCTTTGCGCCTTTTCCTGGAACTCACTTGGTAGCCCAGGCTGGCCTCGAAACTCACAGAGATCCGCCTGCCTCTGCCTCCCGAGTGCTGGGATTAAAGGCGTGCGCCACCACCGCCCGGCTAAGTTCCTGAATTTTTAAAAGTCTGAAAGCCAAAGTCAAACTTGAAGCTGAGATGTTGATGGGAGGAACATTTCCTTTTGGAGTCTGATTATTTCATAATTTATACATTAAGGAGATGAATATGTATTTATCTTGCTACATAGCCCAGGCTATACTCTCAACTCTTCTATTCTCCTGCCTTGGACTCCAGAGTGCTGGTATTACAGGCATACTCCACAAGGCCTGGCTTTATTTTCAGGTGGGTCTCGACCTTGATATTATCTTGTGTTAGCCTCAGCCTGCTGAGTGCTGGGTAAGATGGCATGTGCTACCACACCCAGCTCTGTCTTGGATTCTTTTTTCTTTGTGTCCTTGCTTTATTTCTGAGTTGTCTTGGACCTTTTTCCTTTTTTCTGGCAATACCAGGGATTGAATCTAGGGTTTCCAGCATGTTAGACAAGTGCTTTACAGCCCAGTCCTTGTGTTTTGATTTTTTTTTTTTCACAGCTTATGTTTGAGAGCCTAACCATAACCAGTCATTGACTTTGGTTGTAGTTTCAGATTGCTCATTTTCACTTTTGTGTGCTTTCCATTGTGTTACTTTGCTACATTTTTGTCTCTGAATTCTACATTTGCTAGGCACATGGGTAGTTTCAGGATTTTGAGTATTGCTATTTCATTAGAATTTGCTTCATAGGAGTACTTTTAACTTTTTGTTGTTGTGGTTGTTGTTTTTCCAGACAGGGTTTCTCTGGAAGTTCTTACTGGAATTCTTGCTATGTTCTAGGTGGGAGTCTGTGGTGTATATTGTAGGTATTTTCTAATCCGTGCCTTCCCTTTTTATTATCTCTCTCTTTTTTTCTCTTTGGTTTTTTTTTTTTTTTTTTGAGATAGGGTTTCTCTGTGTAGCCTGGCTGTCCTGGAACTCGCTCTTTAGACCAGGCTGGCCTTGAACTAACAGAGAAGTAACTAACTGCTTCTGCTTCTCCAGTGCTGGGATTTACCAGCATTTCCTTTCTAGTCTGTTTTTTTTTTAATTTTTATTTTATTTCATAATTTGATTTAATTTTACATATCAGCCATGGATTCTCCTGTCCTCCCTCCTCCCACCCCCTTTCTAGTCTCTTGATGATGACTTCCAAGGAACAAAAGCATTATTACATTGTAATGTTTATTAGTTTTCTCTCTTTATGTGTAGTGTTGTTATTTTGTATCTTTTCGGTGATTACAAGGTAAGGAAGCTCTTCTGTGTTTCCTTCCAAAGGCCAGGTTGTTTTACCTTTCATATTTAGACGGGCAAGTAATTCAGAGCTAACCCTTTAAAATACTGTGCTGCAACTATTCTGTTACTGGCTGGAAAAAAGCCCCCTTACTTTTTTTTTAATTTTAATTTTTTAATTTTAATTTTTTAATTTTAATTTTTTAAGACAGGGTTTCTGTGTGTAACCCTGACTGTCCGGGAACTCATTCTGTAGACCAAGCTGTCCTTCAACTCACAGGGATCCTCCTGCCTGTTTCCTGAGTGCTGAAATTAAAGGTTTCCTGTGTGCTACTACTGCCCAACTCCCCTTTACTTTTTTTTTTTTTTTTTTCCCTGTTGTTGGCTGTTGTTTGGTATTCTACAGAGTGAATGAACCATTTCCCATCCACAGCTGGGCTTGAAACACAACAAGGCTTTGATCAGACCAGTACAGTGCTTTAAAGGAACATTTTGTAAAACAAGTGCTGGTTTGTGTTTTGATAATACCAATTCATAAAATTTTAGTGGTTTGAAAATTCTGCTTTAAAAAATTATTATTATAAAAGATGGTAAGGGTAAGGAAGTTTTCTGTCTTTGAGGCTACATTAGCACCAGGCACCCATGTTCTATTTTTGGTTTTTGGAGACAGGATTTCTCTGTGTAGCCCTGACAGTCCTGGAACTCGCTCTGTAACCAGGCTGGCATCAAACTCAGAGATCTGCTTGTCTCTGCCTCTCAAGTGCTGGGATCAAAGGCGTGCGCCACCACATTTGAGATGTTGGCTACCTTGGGTTCTGCTGTATGTTCTGTGAAGTGGATATGTGTTACCATGTCCATGCAGTGGAGTATTCTTTTTTTTTTTTTTCCTCGAGACAAGGTTTCACTGTGTAGCTTTGCGCCTTTCCTGGATCTCGTTCTGTAGACCATGCTGTCCTTGAACTCACAAAGATCCGCCTAGCTTTGCCTTCTGAGTGCTGGGATTAAAGGCATGCGCCACCACTGCCCTGCGGAGTATTCTTTCTTGGGAAGTATTGGGGAACTCCAAGAGTATTCCTGCATTGTTTTCAGAACTACTACTATTTGGAAGGGACATACATATGGCGGCCCTTGGGGAAAAAAGGAGCCAGTATTTGTTGGGTGCTTTACTTACTATTTATTCTAAAGGATGTAATTGAGAAACAACCAAAGTGGAGCTGCAAAGGGCAGGGTATAGGGAGGGCTAGAGCCTGCATCCCGTCCTTAGGGCTCTGTCTCTAGCCCTCTTCTGTTTTCCTGTGCTGGCAGAAGTATGTCTGTTTTCAGAACTTTGTTTTGTTTTCTTGTTGGCATGTTAGAGATCGAAACTTTGGAGCTCATTTTATGATAAAGTGGCTAACGTGGCTTCTGCTGCCTTAAGAAAACTTGCATTGTTAGAATCTGTGCAGCTTCTCAGTTTCTTAGGTTTGTTTTCATGAGCCAAAAAAGAAAAGAAAACTTTGATTCTGTTCAGTATTTCTTCAAGAAGTATATTTATGCTAGATGGCACTAAATGTGAAATCTCAACCACATTTGAAAGCAGGGTGGTGGCAAATGCCTGCAGTTGTGGCCTTTGGGAGATAAAAACAGGAAGATCAGCCGGGCGTGGTGGCGCATGCCTTTAATCCCAGCACTCGGGAGGCAGAGGCAGGCGGATCTCTGTGAGTTCGAGGCCAGCCTGGGCTACCAAGTGAGCTCCAGGAAAGGCGCAAAGCTACACAGAGAAACCCTGTCTCGAAAAAACCAAAAAAAAAAAAAAAAAAAAAAAAAAAAACCAAAAAAAAAAAAAAAAACAGGAAGATCAGAAATTTAAGGTCCCCTTTGGCTATATAGTAGGTTTGAGGCCAGCCTGGGTAGGATACATGAGCTCCTGCCTCAAAAACAGCACCAAAAGCACATTTGAAAAAAGCAAATCAAACCTGAAACTGCAAAATCTTTTTTTGCCCATTATCAGGTAAATTATGTATAGTTTGGAAAGAATGAATTGGTAAGAAAAGACTGACACTGAGATCTCTAAACACTTACTAGAAACATTAAATTTTGCTGTGAATGAATTGCAGTCTCTGACCCAGACATTGCACTTTAAAATTCCAAAGTATTTGGGGATGAGCTAATTCACTCACTGTTAGAAACCTCTAAAGAACCAGAATAACCAGGAAAAAAAGACATTTTCAAGACCAAGAACAAAGGAAGCTTGAAATGTTCCCAGCTAAAATTTAGAATGGAACCCTTCTCTCTCTTCCTGTCTAACTGAGGGCCTGAAAAATTTCTCCTGCAATGCAGGATGGTCAGAAGAACCATTGCGATGTTCAGAGGGTGGCAATGAGAGAATGTCCTGTTGTTCACAAGTGCATCTGTGGAGTGAGCTTCAAGAAGTGTGTCCAAGCTGGCTTCAGACAGCCTCCCCAAGTGCCGGGATTGCAGGCACGAGCTTCCATGGCTGGTTTATAGTCAGTTTTCTCGAAGAGAGGAGGAGCTATGTAGAGATGTGTGGGTAATTATGGAAAATGTGGGCAGACAGTGCCATGCTGACAGGAGGAAGAATGCTTTTATATAGCTGACACTTAGAGGAGGTAGAGGGAGGGCGCAGAGCTTGAAGTCTGAGGAACAGGTATGTATCCATCCATATTTTCCTTTTTGAAAATCTTAGCAAAACACAGAAAATGGACAATGGGTGAAGAAATCTGGGAAGGAAGTAATTGTTATGTTAACTTGTATTCATGGGCAGGGTTCAGTGGGTAAAAGCTGACCTGAATTTGATCTCATGTAGAAGTGGAAAAAGAAAACAGAATCCACAAAGCCCTTCTCTGTTTGCTACATGTATGTAGTGGCATATTCATGCCCTCAGCATGAGTACACACACATGCATACACACAAGCACACATTTTAAATATTTATTATTGTTTTATTTGTTGTGTATGTGTGTGAGCCTGTATGAATATATATGTGCAATGTGTGTATGGAGGCCAGAAGAGGCATCAGATCCCTTAGAACTGGAATTGTGAGCTGCCAGGTGGGTGCTGAGACCCCAGTTTCTGACAGAGCGGTTAATGCTCTTAACCACTGAACCATCTCTCCAGCCCCCCACACGCTAATTAAAAAAAAAAAACAACTTAAATTTTACTTATTAAAGGACCCTGTTTTCCTCATTTGTGGTAGTCTTGAAAGGGAGACCAATACTAACTAAGTTGGAAACATAATCCAGTTTTGGGAGACTTTTCTTATTTATTTATTTGTTTGTCATGTAGCCCTGGCAGGCCTTGAACTCACAGATCTCCAGCTGCCTTGTTCTTTCAAGTCCTGGGATTAAAGGCATGCGCCACCACACCTGCTCCCCACATGCTTCTGTAGTACTAAATCAATTGAGTTTTATAGTATAGAAATGAGGAATTAATTTAATATTCTAATTCTTAGATGAAATCTCATTACTAGGTCCAAAGAAATTAAGTTAGTCAGATTGAGCTAGAATGGAAGCACATGCCTGCATTTAGTGCTCATAAGACTGGGACAAGAGGGCCACCAATTTGAGGCCAGCCTGTACCACATAAGCAAGATCCTGTTTTTTACTATTATTATTATTATTATTATTATTTTTTTTTTACTTTTTTTTTTTTTTTTTTTTTTTTTCCGAGACAGGGTTTCTCTGTGTAGCTTTGCGCCTTTCCTGGAGCTCACTTGGTAGCCCAGGCTGGCCTCGAACTCACAGAGATCCGCCTGGCTCTGCCTCCTGAGTGCTGGGATTAAAGGCGTGGGCCACCAGCGCCCGGCCTATTATTATTATTATTATACTCTTTTCACAGAGATTATGCACAAAACTTGTGACTTTAGTAAGTATAGAAAAGTATAAAGAAAAATTAGCAGTACTCATACTTTTGCCTCCCAAAGGTAATAGATGGTGTGTTTTACTTATTTTTCACATTATTGTAACAAAATAAGCTGGGATGAAAACCGCTTAGGGGAGGAACAGTATGTTTTGACTCACAGCCCATGAAGACAGGGAGGTGATGGCAGGAGGAACCCGAGTACTGGTCACACTGGTATGCACTCAGAAAGTGGAGCTCTGGAGGCTGGTGCTGCACTTGTTGGCTTTCTTTGCTTTCAGTCCAAGCTCTTTGAATGGTATCACCTTGCCTTAGTTAGGGTTTTGTTGCTGTGAAGAGACACCATGACCATAGCAGCTCTAACAAGGAAAACATTTAACTGGGGTTGACTTATAGTTCAGAGGTTCAGTCCATTCCCGCCCCCCTCCGCCCCCCCCAGACAGGGTTTCTCTGTAGCTTTGGAGCCTGTCCTGGACTAGCTCTGTAGACCAGGCTGGCCTTGACCTCACAGAGATCCACCTGCCTCTGCCTCCTGGGATTACAGGTGTGCGCCGCCGCCGCCTGGCTCAGTCCATTGTCATCATGGCGGGGAACATGGTAGCTGAGAGTTCTACATCCTCATTCGCAGGCAACAGGAAGAGAGGGACCCTGGGCCTGACTTGAGCGTGTGAAACCCTAAAGCCCATCCTGACAGACACACTTCCTCCAACAAGGCCACCCCTCCTAATCCTTGTCAAGTAGTTTCACTCCTTAATGCTCAAGCATCCAAACATGTGAGCCTATTGGGGCCATTCCTGTTCCAACCACCTCACCCTCTTTTATGGTGAGTCTTCTCACCTCAGTTAACCTCACCTAGATAATGCTTCCCATTATTATAGGTAGGCCCAGAGCTTTATTTTGTGGTGATTCCAGTCTCCTCAAGTATCAGTGTTAGCAGTTTGTGTTTCAGGACTAGGGATGTAGTGCACAGTGGCAGAATACTTGCTGATGTGTGCAAGCCAGTTTCACGCTTTGACTCCATCCAGAGTTTGTTGGGGCTAACTGGTTAAGAGCAGTAGGTGCTCTTAAAGACTGAGCCACCTCTCCAGCCCATGGTGAATTATGTAAAAATATCACATGTTGCAGGAAAATGCCACTCTGCACTTTGGAAGAAAGTGTTGGGGCCCAGAAGACATACACTGAATTGTGGCTCTTTGAAGTCAAGGAAGCTGGAAGCCCTCAGCATTGGAATCTTCTGATTTTTGTCCTTTTGTTTCTCTCCCTTGTCCTCTTCTGAAGTGAGTTGTAGAATCCAACCTTCCTTAAGGTGAATCACAAAAACTGAGGTCCCCCCGCCCCCCAGTGAACACTTGAAAACCTAGAAGGGCAAGAGTTTCTCCCTTGGTTCTGCCCTAGTCTGGAGGAGAGGAGAGCTGCATAGAAAGTCGAAGAACAGATGGGCCTTCTCATCTGAGCACACCCTTTCACCCGATTACACTTCCGTGTGGCTGTCCAGTCTGCACTGGGCCAAAGCATAAAAGCAGACATTTTCTCCTGGATTTTAAAGGCCCTATGTCACAGAAAATTTGTTTAACTATATTTGGTATGCTTACAGACTGGAGAGATAGCTCAGTTGTCAAGAATGTAGAGTTCAGTGCCTAGGACCTATGTCAGGTGGTTTACAGCCTGCCTATAATTCCAGCTCCAGGGAATTATATCACATGTGCACAGATAACACACGTACGATAAAAATAAGTTAAAATTTTTCCTTTTTGGTTTTTGAGACAGGGTTTCTCTGTGTAGCCTTGACTGTCCTGGAACTCACTCTGTAGACCAGATTGGCCTTAAACTCACAGAGATCTGCCTGCCTCTGCCTCCCCTGCGCTGGGATTAAAGGTGTGCTCCACCATGCCTGGCAAGCCTCAGATCTTTGTGCCTGCCCCATCAAATCAGTCTTGGGTTGTATTTTGGTTTGCCAGGCTTGTTGCAACAAAATCTTGGAATGTCCTGCCTTAGAGACCATGACTTCTACAGCTTGTCACATTACCTATTAAACATAGCAGTTCTCCAGATCTGAGATGCTACCTCAGTAGATGTGTGTTCACTGTAGGATAGTTAGTTGTGCTAAAAGGAAACACCGTAGTAGTCCTTGCTATTCAAGTGTCCTAGCTATGCATAGTGGAGCACACCTACAATCTCAGCCCTTAGGACAGTGGTTCTTAACCTGTGGGTTTTGACCTCTAGGGGGGGGTCGAATGATCCTTTCACAGGGGTCACCTAAAACCATTGGAAAATACAGACATTTACATTATGATTCATAGCAGTAGCAAAATTATAGTTAAGAAATAGCAATGAAAATAATAGTAATAATAATAATAATTAAGAAGTAGCAATAAAAATAGCAATGAAAAAAACAATGAAAAAAAAAAAAAGGTTTGCAGCATCAGAAAGGTTGATTTTTTTTTTTTTTTTTTTCCCCAGAGCTGGGGACCGAACCCAGGGCCTTGTACTTGCTAGGCAAGCGCTGGCACTACCCCTGAGCTAAATCCCCAACCCCATCAGGAAGGCTGAGAAGCACTGCTATAGGAGGTGAAGCTGGGAGGATTAGAAGTTCTGTGGTTATCTTTAGCTACATAGGGAGTTTGAGGCCCACTCGGGCTATTTGAAACTATGTCTCAAAACAAAAATAAAAACAAACCCCACAAAAAACAGTTTGTAGTCTAGTAATATGGAGCAGTCCTGTCTGGGTAAGTTCTCAAATCTCAGTCACTTTGTTAAAACCTGTTAGATAGGGGGTATATGAGTTGGCTTAAGTCTGTGCCTATAAGATTTTAAACAGTGGGCACAGCCCCAACACAAGTAATAAATTACGTGACAAAGAAAACACACTGCGAAAGGAAGTGAGCAAATCTGCCTCCAGGGGAAAACACAGGAGTAACAGATGGTCTCGATTTTCCTCCGAAAGGCTTGGTGAGAGTGCCTTTCTTGGGTTGGTGCCTGGGAGGGAGCTTCTGTGGCCTTTCTGGGGTCGGGGCCGTTTGCTCCCTGCTTCTGGGTGTTCTTGAATGACCCCTGAGCACACAGTCAGCTGGTGATGGAGATTGAGGTGCAGGCTCTCTGCAAGGAGCATTTAGTTAGCTTCACTTTATGTTATTACAAATTTACTTCAGTTTCATGGCAAGAGGAGATAAGGGCGAGGGAAAGTTTCCAAAACTCACAACCCTTATTGTGTGTGGCTTTTGTTTGTTTTTGTTTTCTTGGGACCCATTCATGCTTTAAAAAGCGCAGGCTGGCTTCACACTTGTGACCCATTCTTCTGCTTCTGCCCTCAAGTGACAGACAGACACTTGGGTATCACCACTCTTGGCTTGAATGTATGTTTTTAAGGTGTCATTACTTAAAAAGACATCTAATAGTAATCTCAAGGTTAATTTTCATTTAACTAGTACTTTCCGTTTCTTTCTATTCTGCACTGTGCCCCCATCACACACAGATGACAGGAAATGCTGTTTGGTTTTGAATTGGGGTTCACAAATTATCTAGAAGACAGGTACAATAGAAATACAGGCAACAGACCTGTTGAAAACAAAACAAGCCGTTCTTGAATGTGTCAAATTAAACAGACCCAAACTCTATACATCTCAGTGAACTTCTATTTTGTTATTACATTTATCATTTAGTTTGTATGTGTGTATGTATGTGTATGTGTGTGGGCATACCTGTGGAGGTTAGAGGGCAATTTGGAGAAATTGGTTTTCTCTTGCAACCATGTGGATCGTGGGGCTCAAACTCAGATCATCAGGCTTGCCAGCAAGTGCTTTTACCTACTGGGCCATTTTGCTGGCCCCCAGAATCTATAATGCTTCATGAATTTTCCATGTTATCCTTGCATCCAGTCTTCTGTCTGCTCTCTAGATTGGATAATTGCTTTATTGTTTTTAAGTTTGCTACTTTTGACATCTCCAATCTGCTGTCAAGCCTGGTCACACAATGATGTTGTCTATTCCTCTGTTGAGACCTGTGTTTCATTAATCGTGACTATAACTGTTTGTTTTTTAACAATTTATTTTTATTTTATGTGCATTAGTGTTTTGCCTGCGTGTATGTGTCTGTGTGAGGGTGTCAGATCTTTGAGTTACAACAGTTGTTAGCTGCCATGTGGGTGCTGGGAATTGAACTCTGGTTCTCTGGAAGAGCAGTTGGTGCTCTTAACTGCTGAGCCATCTCTCCTTCCCTGACTATAATTGTTTTAAAATCTTTTCTATTTCCAATATTTAGGTCAACTCAAGGTTGTTATCTGCTGGTTGATTCTTCTTTTGAGAATGGGTCATATTTTCGTCTTTCTTTATATCCTGAGCAATTTATTTTTATTTTTTTAGATAGGGCCTCACTGTATAGCCTACCCTGTCTTAGAACTTGCTGCTCTTGAACTTACAGGCTTTCCCTGCCTCTGCCTCTCAACTGCTGGGATTGCAGAGATGTACTATCATATGTGGACTTCGGACCCTTGACATTGAGTTTAGTATATCGGCAAACTCTGGATTCTGTTACCTTTCTTCAGAGGGCATTGGTTTTGTGTTTATTTTGTTAACTTTCGCTGAATCTCATTTCTTTTAGATTGACTGTGTGATGTATGCTCCATGTGTGTGCAGTTCACGGATTGGGCAGGAAGGAGTATGGGCAGAGTTTATATACAAGTTTCAGGTTCCCTGTCTCTAGTTCTCTTTAGAATTTCCTGTCTTGGCTTTCTAGCTGCTGTCATAGTTTTCAGGTTTGCCCTCTGGTGAAGATTGTAAAGCTGGTGTGGGTTTTGTTAGAGCTATGGATGCTGCTCATGGCACAGTGGGAAGCCATAGACAAAAGGAAACTTAGCAGAGCTATTTTCTTTGAAATGTTAGTTCTTCTGCCAATCCTGCCTGCTCTTCACTCTCCAGTATTTTCAAATAGTTTCTTTCTTTTAAATTTTGTCAGGTTCGTGGTTGTTTGCAGGAAAATTGTTGTGGTGGTAGGAACTATTCTGTCATGACTATAAGCAGAGCCTCTAACTTCTATCTTGTGTACTGTTCTAGAGGGGGTGGGACCTGGAGGAATGGAGCTGATAAATGAGACAGATTGAAGTCTCATGCAATAGCCAACTTTATTCAGAGCATCAGACAGTTTATACTCTGAGGGTTAAAAGGAGTCACATGAGTAAAGTACAGTCACAAGGACAAGCAGCACATGGCAAAAACAAGTTTTTCCATAGAGGCATATAAACAAATACTGATAGCCAGTTGTAATGAAGTAAACTCACTCCTACCCGCTAAACCTGGGAGGGGCACAAAAGCATAATCCAAGAACAATTCCGTGTTTTTGAAGAAACTGAGGTCCTAAGACTCTTGTTTTAGTTTCTTGGAGTTTTCTCACAAACACTCAGAAATGTCCTCCAACACTATCACTTCCCTCTCTTTCTCCCTCTCCTCCTCTCCTTCCTCCCTCTCCTTACCTCCTGCCTGCCTGCCTCTCTACTGCCCTCCCCCTCCCCCTCCCTTCTCTCCTCCTTTCATTCCTCCCCTTCCTCCCCCACTCTTTTGGACAGGGTTCCATGTACTCCAGTCTGGCCTTCAGTTTATAGTGTAGCTGAGGATGGCCTTGAACTTCTGATCCTCCCGCCCCTGCTTCCTAAGTATTGAGTTACAAGCATGTAGCATGTGCTGCTATACTTGGCTTCAGTATAGGCTTCTAATGAAAGGGAAGAAGGGCTCAGAGGTTAAGAGCACTGGCTGCTCTTCCAGAGGACTGTGGTTCAGTTTCCAGCATTGCACCAACTTGGCAGCTCACAACTGTTGTGTAACTCCAATTCCAGGGGATCTGACACCATCACACATAACATGCAGACAAAATAGCAATGCACATAAAAAATAAAAAGGAATCATTAAAAATAATTTTTAAAAAGGAAAGAAGAAAATACTATTACTCTAATTTGGGTCAGCACTAGCCTGGGAAGCAGTTATGTAGTGGTGCATGTGGTTAGCATGCACACTTAGGTTGTTTATAGTGGGATATTTCCTTCCCAAATTAAGAGAACTATTTGGAGCTGTGATTCCTGCTTTTTTGAATTCTGGTACTTAGAATCTGATAGAAATAATGGTTCCCTTCCCAGAAAAATGCTCATGTCTTCATAAAATCACTTTAGAGAATTCAGGAGTTCTTTGAAACTTTCAACATAAGCCCCTCTCCCCGAATTTAGGCTTATTTAAATCAAGCTGATACCCAACAGATCAACAGCAGTCCAAATACTAGTTTGTGATTTGGCTTGGCTAAAGCAGAAAAAGTATACAACTCATTAGATGTCCTAAGGCATGTAAGATTTAAAGAATTAGTTAGGGTTCCTGAAATGTATCTCTGTAGAGGCAGATTCACAGAGATAGAGGAGCACCACACCTAACATTTAAGTTGTTGTTACTAATGGAATTTAGTTCTTTTTTTTTTTTTTTTTTTTTTGGTTTTTCGAGACAGGGTTTCTTTGTGTAGCTTTGCACCTTTCCTGGAACTCACTTGGTAGCCCAGGCTGGCCTCGAAACTCACAGAGATCCGCCTGCCTCTGCCTCCCGAGTGCTGGGATTAAAGGTGTGCGCCACCACCGCCCAGCTGGAATTTAGTTCTTACATCTGTTCCTATTACAGGTTTTTTGTTTTTATTTGCTTGCTTGCTTTTTGGTTTCTTTTGAAACAGGGTCTCAGAGTGGCCCTGGCTGTCCTAGAACTCACTGTGTAGATCAGTCTGATATCAAAATCACAGAGATCTACCTGCCTCTACCTCTTGAGTGCTGGAATTAAAGGTGTGCACCATTACACCTTAATTAAAAATTAAGGGTTTTAATTTTTTTTTTAACTTTGTTTTATGTGTTTGGATTTTGCCTGCTTGTTTATGTGTACCATCTGCACGCAATACCAGCAGAGGCCAGAAAAGGAAGCTGGATCTCCTGGAGCTGGAGTTATAGATGGTTGTTAGCCTCCATGTAGGTGCTGGGATTAAATCTGGGTCCTCTGGAAGAACAGCCAGTGCTCTTAACTGCTGAGCCATCTCTCCAGCCTCCTGTTTATGTTTGTTATATATGTTGCACAAAGAACTACCTGTTGTTTCTAGAACAGCAGGATTTTATGGTGTGATGTCACATTCCTAGTATTGTTTGAATTTTCTTTTTCTTTTTCTTTTTTCCGAGACAGGGTTTCTCTGTGTAGTTTTGGTGCCTGTCCTGGTTCTCGCTCTGTAGAACAGGCTGGCCTTGAACTCACAGAGATCCGCCTGCCTCTGCCTCTTCAGTGCTGGGATTAAAGGCATGCACCACCACCACCACCACCACCACCACCACCACCACCACCACCACCACCACCACCACCACCACCACCACCACCACCACTCCCACCCCCCCACCCCCCAGCTTGAATTTTCTAGAGATCTACACAATAGAGGGACTAAGGTGCCTGTGTACACTGGCTTCAGACAGTGATCTCTATAGGTGTTTCAGTTACTATTTTCTCACTGCTGCTTTTAAAAATGCAGCCTTCCATAAATAATAAAGGATTGAATCATAACAAAAAACCTCAAGTTTGTGAACTCCTTTCCTCTCTTATTTGACACTAAAAAAAGAGAAATTTATTTCCATAAAATATATGAAAAAATTTTATAAATTATCAAAATGTATATAAGATACTAAAAAATTATGTTTTTAAGTGTTTTGTGTGCATGTATGTATGTATCATGTGTGTGCCTGGTGCCTGTGGAGGCTGGAGGTGTTAGATCCCCTAGAGCTGGAGTTATAGATGGTTATGAGCTGCCATGTAGATGTGGGAACTAAACCCTTGCTCTTTGCAAGAGCAGTCAGTGTTCTTAGCCTCTGAGCCATCTCCCCAGCCCTTGGCTCCACTCTTCCTTATAAGCCATCTTAGAAAACCTTTTTCCAGCAACTTTTAGTTAGTGGTAGCCACCCTGCCCCCTGTGTATGTTCAGATATTTTGTAGATTTTACTCTGGATTTTCTAGATAAGCTAGGAAGAAATGAGCAAATGTAGGAAGTTTTGGAAGCTTAGAAAGAAGAAATAGTTATCTCTCTCAGAACTGAAGGTGGTTTAAAAATACCTTGTGAGAATTTTGACTGTAGACAGGATCATTATGTTGGCTACTTGCTGCTTGATTATGTTATGCAGTAAGTTCAGGCCTGCCATGGGTGGATCTCAGCAGGTGCTGTGGAGAGCACTGACTAGCTCTACATCAGGCCTTTGTGTAGCTATTGCCAGCTGCCTGCTGATTGTGCCAGTCTTCCTGAGTGAAGATTACTAAGTATATTTTGAGAGATGAAATGCACTAAAAGAGAAAGTTTCAGAGGAATCTATTGGGAGGATGGAATTGGAAGATGGGAGAAATTGAAAGTGTGGTTGGTACTTGCTTTACTAACAGAAGGAAAGTTGTGTGTTGACAGAAGTTGAAAAAATTATGAAGAAATGGGCTGCTGCTTCTAAGCTTGGACAAAACTCAGAGTAGATGAAAAAGATTTTAATTAGAAAGCAATATGTCTAACTGGAGTTTTTAGTTTTTTTGAATAGGTGCCTTAGAATCTACCCCACCCTCTCTCCAGGGTTTCCTGTAGCCTGGGCTGTCTTCAAACTCTATGTAGGCAAGAAGATCTTGTACTTACAAATTTTTAATTTATTTTTATGTAGGTGTGCGTGTGCGCCTGTTTATATGTGTACCATATGTGAAAGACCCTAACTCTTCAGGCTTACACTCCCCAAGCCCCAGGAGAATAAGGAACTAAAAAGAAAATCTAGTTCCAAGGGCAAGCTGACTCAATCATTATTCAACCACCCCTGTAACAATATAACAATGTAAAAAGATTTCTTTTAAGAGACTTGCTCAACTGTGACTGGGATAGTTGCAAGTGTTCCAGGAATGACCACTGTGACCTTTGTGTAAACTCCACTCCTGCCCTGATACCCCCCTTGAGGTTTCAGGAAGAATGTACATGTCCGTGACTGTACCCACTCTGTGATCAGACCATGATCTTATGAAACAAAATTGTATGGGAATTGTAATCTTATGGCTTTTGTGGGTTTTTCCTTTAAAAGCATTCATGTGGCTACAGTAAGATGAGACTCTTGCTCTTAGGAGCAGAGTTTGCCCGACTGTACAGCCGCATCAATAAACACCTCTTGCTCTTGCATCAACTGGATCGGAGTCTGGGTTCTTGGGGCGCCCCCTCGAGAAGGTAGTACCCTGGGTCTGGGGTCTATCATATGCATGCAGTGCCCATAGAAGCCAGAAAAGAACATCAGCTCCCCCTGGAACTGGAGTTAGAGGTGGTTGTGAGCCTGATGTGGGTTCTGAGAACTGAACCTTTGCCCTTTGGGAGAGTAGCAAGTACTCTTAACTGTTGAACCCTGACCTTGAACTTTGATGCTCTTGCCTTCACCTCCAGTACTGGGGTAACAGATGTGCACCATCATAGCTGGTTTTAGATGGTGTTTTGTACATGCTAAGCAGACATTACCAACTGAGCTACATCTCTACCTCTAAAAAAGAAACCTCTGAGATGCCTGTGGGATGATTTGTGCTGAGCAGCTTTTTGTCCTTAGCTCTGTGTTTTCCTGTAATGATGAGCTATACTTCTCCCTTAATAATTTCTAGCCCCCCATGGGTGTGGTGGCCCACGCCTTTAATCCTAGAACTTGGGAGGCAAAGGCAGGTGGATATCTGAGTTTGAGGCCAGCCTGGTCTACGTAGTGAGTTCGAGGATAGCCAGGGCTATGTAGAGAGACCCTGTGTGTGTGTGTGTCACACACACATACACCAACACTCTTGAGTTCTGAACTATAGTTAGAATCCTGTTAGTATGCACAAACAGGCCCCCATACCACCTTAGCCTCCTGAGCTATATATGAAGTAAGGGTAAGTATTATTTTGTGAATTTTTTTTTTGTTTTAGGTAAATATATACACATATATACACATACCTGTATGTGTTTATTGCTTTGTGACATGAAATGTGTCTTGTGCTGGAGTCATGGTCAAAAAGTTTGAATAACACTGCTTTATTGTAATACTCTGTTATTTCATTTATCATATAGCATTATGCCAGTACATTCAGGCTTCTAAAGCCAGGGATGGTGCCAGCCCTTTCATTTCAAGTACGACTGAAGGTAAAAACAAAACAAAATTGAGCACACCCAGAGCTTTCCGGTTCTCAGTCTCTCTAGTGGCATTTTGACTCTTTGGCCTTTTAACCATCTTGTGCTTTTTGAAGCAGTAGATTTTTTCAGATTTGTGTTTCTCTAGGTAGCAGTTTTTTTGGCTCTTTCCCTCCTCACTTTAATGTTATTACTTTAGCATATGCTAGTGTTTTTACGAGGAGGCAGGTAGAAACTAAGAATTCTAGCAATTTCAGATGATTCTGAACTGAGAAAATAGCCCACTACATAGCATACCTGAAGTCTTCTTAATGCCTTTGTATTTTTATTATTACAGAAGTATATAGCTTACTCTTAAAATGGTATGCTTCTACAATGTTTCCAGTTGATTTTAGACAAATTAAATGTGGCTTTTGGGGGTGGAGGATAGGCAATCCACTTTTATTTCTTGTGCTTTCTCCCTCCTTTATAAGAAAATTAACCACTGGGCTTGCAGCAGTGATTTCACTTTGAAGGTAGTGGTGTCCACTATTAACTGCACTATACTTTTTCAGCTTCTTATTGACATAGTAACTTTTGATGCCTTTTCTACCTGGGCAGCTGGCATACTAACCCCTTGCCTTCATTTCTGTTCCTTGCTGGACTACCACACTCTGTGTTCATAACTGTGATTTAAAGGGACTTTGTGGAGATGATTTGCTTCCTTCTTTTTCTTACAGGAGAAAATTTTGAGCAGACGCCATTGAGACGAACATTCAAGTCTAAGGTCCTTGCCCGATATCCTGAGAATGTAGACTGGAATCCCTTTGACCAGGATGCAGTGGGAATGGTTAGTATTTATTAGTCGTGGAATTATGCAGAGTAATGTATAGTAGGGTATGAATCCTAAGTGTGGAGCAATGCTTCTTCATCGAGTACTTATTTTATTTTACTTTTGGGGGTGCTGTGGCTTAAACTCAGGGCCTTATTTATGCTGGGCAACAACATCATTGAGGTATACCCCAACACTAGTAGTTCTTGAAAAAAGGATTACAGAACACATTGCTCATGATTCTGTATTTGATTAATGTATCAAATTGGTGAAAAATCGTGTTTCTATTGTGTCAGACAAATATATACTAGTGAGTCAGTGTGAATTATATTAGTGTGGGAGAGCTGTAGGTAGATGATGTCCAACAGTAGCTTCTTGCTAGCTGGTATGTGTTCTGAAGAGGTCAAGGAATGTTCTCACTACTTGTTTTTCTGTTGCCTTTTGCAGCTGTGCATGCCCAAAGGGCTGGCATTCAAGACCCAGGCTGATCCCAGGGAGCCACAGTTCCATGCCTTTATTATCACCAGGGAGGATGGCTCTCGGACATTTGGGTTTGCCCTCACCTTTTATGAAGAAGTGACCAGCAAGCAGATCTGCAGTGCAATGCAGACCCTCTACCACATGCACAATGCTGAGTATGATGTCCTTCGTGCCCCACTTGCTGATGGTGGAGACCAGAGTGCCATGGAAGACGGTGAAGGCATTCCTGGGACCAAGCTGCAGCGCTTCAACTCCTATGACATTAGCCGGGACACGCTCTATGTCTCTAAATGCATCTGCCTCATCACACCCATGTCCTTCATGAAGGCATGTCGGAGTGTGCTGCAGCAGCTCCACCAGGCGGTCACATCACCTCAGCCCCCTCCTCTGCCCCTTGAGAGTTACATATACAACGTACTCTATGAGGTGCCCCTTCCACCTCCTGGCCGCTCTCTGAAGTTTTCTGGGGTTTATGGGCCAGTAATCTGCCAGAGACCAAGTACCAATGAGCTTCCTCTATTTGACTTTCCTGTCAAAGAGGTCTTTGAACTGCTTGGGGTGGAGAATGTGTTTCAGCTTTTTACTTGTGCCCTTCTGGAATTTCAAATCCTGCTTTACTCACAACGTAAGTCAATGTTGACTATAATTCTCCACCCATGAGGGGTCCCTGCTTTCTGTATTCACATATAATGGGCCTGACTATAAAGGTCAAGGGCTGTTACAGTCTTTTGCAGGTGGGAGGAGAATGGATGGACCCCAAGAAGCTGTCTTCTGATTGGCTATCGTTATGATCTTTTTGTAAGAATAGATCTAATTTGGGAGGGTACCACTGTCTCCACACATCCTTCTGATTGACCCTAGAAAAAGTTAGGAGGTAGTAGCCACCATTAGTGATACTCCGTTATTCTGTCTATTCCTCAGCCTGACAGCAAAATCAAGGATTTCCTAAAGGATGATTCTTTTCTATAGAGAAGATGAATTGTTACTTCTTTCTGTTGTTTGTTATCTGAATTGTTTCTGTAAAGGCAAGTGGGATGTAAACAGTGGATTTAGAAAGCATACTAAGGTAGATGAGAAAGAGCAGTTGCTTACTGAGTGAGCCAGACCGGGATCATGAATTTTAGCATGTATTTATTAAGAGTGTACAGTATTCAAGGCATTGTTTCAAGGGAGGTGGATAAAAGTGGTGGACAAAATAGAGAAATAGTCTTTCTGTAGTGGAATTTATATTTTAATAGGACAAGAAGAGTTAATAAATAAACATGCAGAATGGAAGGTAGTTCAAGACTTTGGAGAAAGATAAGATAGAAGGATGATACTTGGGGAACAAAAGTTCTGGACGTTTTAAAATTTTTATTTTTATTTAAGTTTGTGTAAGTGTTTGTGTTTGCATGTGGGTATGTGCACATGAGTGCAGGTGCTTGCAGAGGCTAGAGGCCTGAGATCTCCTTGGAGTTGGAGTTATAAACAATTGTGAGGTCCCTATAGGGCTGGGAACTGAATTGCGGCCTCTGGAAGAGCAGCAAGTGTTTTTAACCACTAAGCCATCATTCCAGTCCAGGTTCCAACCCCCATCCCCACCCCCCCAAGACAGGTTTCTCTGTGTAACAGCTCTGGCTGTCTTGGAACTTGCTCTGTAAGCTAGGCTGGCCTTGAACTCAGGGATCCATCTGCCTCTGCCTCCCGAGTTCCGGATTAAAGGCATGTGTTACCACTGCCTGGCAATAGAATGATCTTCCTTCCTTCCTTCCTTCCTTCCTTCCTTCCTTCCTTCCTTCCTTCCTTCCTTCCTTCCTTCCTTCCTTTCTTTCTCTCCTCTCCTTTTTCCTCTCCTTTTTCCTGTCCTTTTTCCTCTCCTTTTTCCTGTCCTTTTTCCTCTCCTTTTTCCTCTCCTTTTTCCTCTCCTCTCCTCTCCTCTCCTCCCCTCCCCTCCCCTCCCCTCCCCTCCTCTCCTCTCCTCTCCTCTCCTCTCTCCTTTCCTTCCCCCCTTTCCCCTTTCTTCCCTTTCCTTTCCTTTTTTTCCTTTTTCCTTTTTCCTTTTCCCTCCCCTCCCCTCCCCTCCCCTTCCCTCTCCTCCCCTCCCCTCCCCTCCCCTCCCCTCCCCTTCCCTCCCCTCCCCTCTCCTCTCCTTTCTTTTTCTTTTTCTTTTTCTTTTGAGACAGGGTTTCCCTGTTTAATAGTCCTGGCTGTCCTGGAACTCACTTTGTAGACTAGGCTGTCCTTGAACTCACTGAGATCCACCTGCCTCTGCCTCCCAAGTGCTGGGATTAAAGGTGCATGCCACCATTGCCTGGCAATAGAATGATTTTTAAAACAGATTTTATTTTCATTAAAATAAAATTCATTAGTTTACAAATAGGGTCTTTTTCCCCCATGAAGATTTATTTTGTTTTTGATTATTTGTATGTTTGTGTGGATGTGTACAGGTGCCCATGGAGGCCAGAGGCTTCAGGTTTTCTGAGCTGTGGTGACAGGCAGTGTAAGTCTCATGATATGGGTGCTGGAAATCAAGCTTGGGTACCCTGGATGAGCAGTACTCTCTTACCCCCAGCCATTCCCCCAATCTCCTGTTTGTCTTTTTTTGTTTGTTTAAGCCAAGATCTCACTTTGTAGCCCTGGCTGTTCTAGAACTTATTAGTATGTAGCCAGGCTGACCTAGAAGTCTGTACAACTCTACTCAGTCTTCCTGTCTCTGTTTCTCTAGTGCTTGGATTACAGGCATGATCCATCACAACTTGTAGGACTATTTTAAATTGAAGAGCACATACCCATCTAAAATAAACAGCCACGAATTCCAGTTAATTTCTTGAGGGGCTACTGGTCCGATGTTAGTAAGTCTTCTAGTTTTTCTTAGATGAAATCTCTGGGTGACAACAATGTTGTTAAGAAATAACATAGGTCAAACAAAAGCATCCGTTGATGAATGGTTCCGAGGCTTCCTTTCGTAATTTCTGATTAAAAATACAGTCTTACTGGGCAGGGATGACACACACCTTCAGTTCCAGCACTCGGGAGACAGAGGCAGGCGGATCTCTATGAGTTCGAGGCTAGCCTGGTCTATAGAATGAGTTCCAGGACAGCCAGTCTACACAGAGAAACCCTTTCTCAAAAAACCAAAAAATAACTTTCTGGTCAGTGGCAGACTGCTCGCTTATGTGGTCCAGTAGTGGTCCCATAAGATTATGTCACCAAGTCATAGCTGTCCTAGTTTGTATACTGTGTGGTGTGTCCTTGTGTCTAATTTTTTAGAATGAGTTACAAAGACTTGTTTATTTCTTTTTAGTGTCTCTAGTTCCAGTGGGCTTTGAGTTACCTCCTTTATTAGAAGTAACTGCTCATTACAACGTGGGAAATGGAGAGAATTTAACCAGTTACCTTGGTAGTTAAGGGTTGTGGAATACTATGGCAAAGGAGATGCTGATTTTGTTATTGGTACTAGTGTACAGAAAAGGGTTTTGTGTTTATGACTCCTGGAGGTTAGTATTTTAGTGGGTACACAGATTGCTGGATCTCTGGGGCATTGTTCAGTCACCCTTCAAAATGGGAGGTTGCTTTAAAACAAACAAACAAACAACAACAGTAAAACATTTAAAAGGTGGAGGAGGAAAACCCAAACTCATACAGACCTACAGGCTAGAAAACTCAGAATATTTCTTAACTGTTAAAACAGACCACACAAATGGAAAGAAGATGGTATTGAAAATAGGAATCATCTTATTCTGTCTTATGGATGCCACAGTCTTGAGTTCACTACAAGAAGTTCTTCAGAGATTTAAATCTAGAGCAAATAAAATTATCTGAGTTTCGGATACTAGATTAGGTTTATCCTGAAGAGGAGGGGTAAAGCGAGACTTAGATTTTTACACTGTTGAAAAGCCTGCTTATATATAGCAGAGAATGACCCTATTTAAACCCCAGCCTGCCCTGAAATATGCTGAGTTCCCAGCCACTGGAACTACTGAACGAGTATCCAGGACAAAGAAAACCTCATGGTGATGGTATTTTTGGCACTGTTTTGCTCATATGGTGTTTTGGCACACCGTGGGATGCTCTTGTCCTGAGAGCAGCTAGCCATGGAATATAGTAGCATGGGCTTCATTCTCTTTGGCTAGGGCAAGAGAGGGGAAGCTTGTTGTTTTGTCTTGGACACAGTGACTCCACCTTAATCTACTGCTATTTCAACCTTGAGATTCAAAGCTGGGGTGAAAACCTGCTAGCTCAGAGAGGTTGAGTAGCAACTAGCTAACCTCTCTTTGCTAGCATTCCCAGAAAGCACATCCTTCTGCTCCGCCATTCAAAATCCCTCCCTACTACTTCTGATGCATCTCTCTATCTCTTCTAGATGCCCTCTGATGCTCTGTGATTACTTTCTGTCAACTAGTTGTTAACTCAGCCTCCATGGTTAATTTTATTTAACGCAAGTGCTAACTTGGGTTCACAGTGTAATTAAATATTCCCAACAGAATCTCGTTGGTTTTCTTGTGATTAAAAAAGAAAAGGCCTCTGCTTGCCTCCTTCTCTTCCCTTCCTCCATTGCTCCATCCCACCCTCCCTCCATCCCATACACCCAATCTTGAAATGGTGTGTAGAATATTTATTCAGAGCTGGGCAGTGGTGGCGCACGCTTTTAATCCCAGCACTTGGAGGTAGAGGCAGGCGGATCTCTGTGAGTTCGAGGCCAGCTTGGGCTACAGAGTGAGTTCCAGGAAAGGAGCAAAGCTACACAGAGAAACCCTGTCTTGAAAAACCAAAAAAAAAAAAAAGAGTATTTATTCAGAATATGTTTCAGTGCCAGTATTAGGAATAGTAGGACTGGACTTAGATGTCATCTAAAGGTTTTCTCCGATGTTTCAGTATTCTTTTGATTTTTTCTTTTGAATTTTTTAAAAAACTAAAACAAATTATTTATGTGAATATGTGTTTTGCCTCCATGTATCTATGTTCCTTGTGCATGTCTGGTGCCCTCAGAATTCAGAAGAGGTGTTGGGTCCCTTTAACTGGAGTTAGGAATGACTGTGAGCTAATGTGGGTACTGGGAACCAAACCTGGGTCCTCTGCAAGAGCAACTAGTGCTTTTATCTACTGAGTCATCTCCCAGCCCTTCGTCTTTAGGATTTTAAATTACATTTTTCAGATGTCTGAGAATCATAAGACTTTAGCTTTTATTTATAGATATTTTCAAAGCAAGTAATAAATATTAAAATATTGAAAATATAAGAATGATCATCATCTGGAGAATTATTAGACTTATTAGTGATACTTACTGGTAATAGAGGACTGGGCGTGGTGGTACTTGCCTTAAATCTCAGCACTCAGCAGACAGAGGCAAGTGGATCTTTGTGAGTTTGAGGACAACCTGGTCTACATAGCAAGTTTTAGGTCAGCCAGAGTTACATAATAAGACCCTTTAAAAATAAAAAGTGCCAGAGGAAGGGATGAAGGATCTGGAGTTAGCCCAGACCAACAGATCAGGCCCATCTTTCTTCAGATACTAATGGCAAGCCTGGGCTGTCTGTATTTTGTATATTTTTAAGGTTCTTACCGCTCCCTCTTCATATTGATAAACTCCTAGAGTGGATTACAGAATAGAGGAGAATACTTGACATTATTTATTACAAAGATACCGTTTGAGACCAGTGTACTGGAACTGCTTGGTGCAGGTACTCCATGCCACCTTTGGGTGTACCTCGCTCCAGCTCCTCAGTGTGTGCGCCAGCCTAGAAGCTCTTTGAATCTGCTTTTTGTTTTTGTTTTTGTTTTTCAAGACAGGGTTTCTCTGTGTAGCTTTGGAGCCTGTCCTGGAACTCATTCTGTAGCCCAGGCTGGCCTTGAACTCACAGAGATCTGCTTGCCTCTGCCTCCCGAGTGCTGGGACTAAAGGCGTGCACCACCACTGCCCAGCTTGAATCTGCTTTTTAATTTTAATTTTTTTTTTTATTACTACACAAGCCTGAGTGATGAACTCTTTGCTCTTTGGAGATTAAGTTTCTAGTGTCTGTCCCCTCTGCCCTAAGATCAAAATTGGGCTGAGAACCTGGCCTCTAATCCTGCCTTTCTGGTGACTTTGAAAGCTATCCAGGGAGGCCTCTACACCACCCCTCAGCCACCAGTTATCTCAGTATACAAACAAAACAACAAAACAACATATCAGGATTCTTAGGACCTGTGTGCTAGGAACTGAGGATGAAGGTCAAATATATCAAAGAAAAGTGTGACCTATAATTAATTTGCTGTTAGTGTGAGGAATATATATTTGAGTCTCACGGGCTAGCTTTAAGCTCATGGCATTCTTTTTGCCTCAGCCTCAGTGCTGGGATTATATCATGAGGCACCATGCCCAGCTAAACTCACAAAGTTTTATTAGTGTGCAGAAGTGTCTGAGTAGTGAACAATCTTGTTTTGTTGTCTGGTGAACAGAAAATCCTGACCACTGTTCTTTTTGTTCTAGCCTCCCCCACCCCCACTTTAAAGAATATAACTAATGTTCTGGAGTAGTCGCTAAAGAAAGGTGCCATTTATTATTTCTATATATCAAATTCTATTACCAGCTGGACCTGTGTGTGTGATAGGGGTTATAGTTCAAGTTGTGGTCTACCAGGGTCTGAGTCACAGTGGTCCCTGGGTCGGTTGGATTGTATTGGCAGTTTGAGCTTTCTCTTTGAGAAGCAAGTGTTCATTTGACTGCTTTGTTGATCATGCTTCTGTCTTTTTTTCCTGACTTAGATTACCAGAGACTGATGACCGTGGCGGAGACAATTACAGCTCTTATGTTTCCTTTCCAATGGCAGCATGTCTATGTCCCCATCCTCCCAGCTTCTCTCCTGCATTTCTTAGATGCTCCTGTCCCATACCTGATGGGCTTGCATTCCAATGGCCTCGATGACCGGTCAAAGCTGGAGCTGCCTCAGGAGGTGAGAAGAGAAGCTGAGTGGGTCAATGGCCCTCTCCAGCACTGGAGGGACAAGGATTTTGGGGGGGGAACCCAGCATGGTATCACCAAGGGCCTTTTTTGAGGTGAAGACAGGGAATATGAAAAACTTTTCAGGAAAAAGTACAATGAATTTTTAGGCCAATTTATATCATTTTAGAGATTCTTCATCACTTGGCATGTCCTTTGTGTTTGTATATTTTATTAATTGCTTTTTTAATACACATTTTTTTCAAGCACCGTATTCCCACTTTTATTGCCATCTTTGGCTTCTTGTATACATGGGACACATTCTGTTCCTTTTAGGACTCTTTATCCTCATTCTCTGTTAACTTCAAGTATGTGTGTGTGTGTGAAGAAGTTGCTGGATTGGCAAGCATTAATGTAAGCCTAGGAACTGTAGCCATGAGATTGGATGCTCCAGAAGAGCTGCCAGCTAAAGTTGTGCTGGGATCAAGAAAAATGGGCCTTGGCAGTTTGTGTTACTAGAGTTGTATCCATGCCAGTTGATGTCCACAAGAGAATTTGACATTGCTGCTGCCGCTGTTGCTGTTATAGCAATGGCGGCCACCGCTGCTTTTGTTTCTGGGATTACCATTTCATAATTGCTTACTACAGCTAGCACAGTGGAGACCCTGGCAACAAAAGTAGCTACCACAGTTAGTTAATCTTCCATTCTATTGGGCATGATAAATTTAATTCAGTAGTTATATACATCTCTATTGGCTTTGAAAATTATAAATTTATAAACTCAAGTTCCAGTTGCTTTTGGGATACTATCTTACAAGGACTCCAACGTACAGTATGGCTCGTTAAGGAAGGGAATGGTTCAGTTGCCTTTAGCCTATTGGCTATGGGTGAGATAGGACCTCTCTGGGTCTTTTCTGTGTCCAACACACAGATTGCAAGCCCAGTGCCACTTTGAGATCTTTGGCAGCAGTTAACTCTGCAGCTCACACACGATTGAGCCGGTATGATAATGAGTATTCAGAGACGGGTAATGCCTGGGGGGCACTCACCAACCTAAGACAGAGCCCCTGTGAGGCCTGGGCAGTCATCTCCATGACGGGTAAGGTGACCTGCTGACGTCCCACACAACCCAAGTCAGAAGCTCATTTTTTAATAAAAGAGGGACCTGTAGGTCCCTGGCCCCCATTTTGGTAACTGTTGCCTTGCTTGCTGACCTTGACCTTGATATTCTCCCTATGCTAATTCCCTGCCAAGTTCCACCCTCCTGAATGCTTAAGGGAAGTTCCTTGTCTGTGTATCCTGAATAATGGGCATTAACAGCTTAGATAAAAGATTGTAAAACATCAGTAGTGAACTTCTGCCCTCCAGCGTTCTCCCATTGTGCTGTAAGCCTGTATTTAAGACCTCCTCCCTCCTTCAATAAATGACATTTGGCATTTAAAATTTATATATATATATATATATATATATATATATATATATATATATATATATATAATTGAATGAATACTGCGAATGTAATCTATGAACACCACAAATGTGATTAATATCATGAGTGAAATTAATGAATATCATGAGTGTAATTTAAAAAATAAAAATAAAAAAAATAAAAGAAAACAGATTAAAAAAACAGATAAAAAAAGTTGCTGGGAAGCTAGCAGTTTTCTTAATGGGACTGAGAAATTATAGTTTGTGTAAGAGACTCCAGCATTCTGTGTGTTCTGATGTGTGGATCCTCTACTCTGTGGCTTTCTCCATTGCTAGAACAGCCTTTGCACCTGTTCCCAGCCTCTTCCTTTGCTCAGATAGTGGGATTGAAGAGTACCAATGTGTCCTTCATAAGTAGGTCTGTCTGTGGTCTCAGTCCCATTCACCCAGGCTTGCCCTCAGTGAAGGTCACACATTATTGAGGGCAGTTACCTAGTTGGGTATCTTCTACCCTGATTTATAGCAGATAACCTCTATGGGGGTAAAGAGCTGCGGGTCACTCCTTTTAAAAGAGTAAACCATTATACATGATGAGGTAAGAGTAATGGTATCCTTGAAACACACTTTTAGCTTTTTTCCCCAAAAGAATACATTTTTTAAAAAAAGATTTATTTATTATGTATATAGTGTTCTGCCTGCATGCCAGATCTCATTACAGATGGTTGTGAGCCACCATGTGGTTGCTGGGAATTGAACTCAGGACCTCTAGAATAGCAGCCAGTGCTCTTAACCACTGAGCCATCTCTCCAGCCCAAGAATACATTTTTTACAAAACGAATAATAAGAATTAGCTCATGTCTTACTACCCAGAGATAATTTAACTTAGCATTTTAGTTGGCATTGTTATACTATAAGGTTATCTTTAAACTCCGCTGTGAGAAGGAAGCATTAAGGCAGATGAGGGACATTGATGTGGGTCTGTGCGAGGTGGCCTCAGGACATTGAGGTGGGGTAAGCTTGGTTTATAAAGAGACTTTCTATAGAGGGACAGAGAATGCTCATTTCTTAGACCCTCAGATTAGAATCCATCAGTTGCAGCCGTATCTTCAGCCGGCAGAAGTCTGTAAAAAGCCCTTTGTTCTTTTTCGAACCAACACATGATCTCAGCTGGCCTTGAGCAAGTGAGAGCCTGAGCTGCTCTTGTGAGGCTTCTTTTGTTCTGGCTTCTCTTTGGGGTTTCATTGTCCAAAGCCACAGCCATGTCAGAAAAGGGATCTTGAGAGCAGTAGAGTGAGGAAGAGGCTGTCACTTTGTGCCTGTCCCCTTTCTTTCTTCTCCTTCTGTCTCTCCCTTCAGGATCCTGTGTGCTGAGGTCCCCTTCAGGGATGAATGTAGCTAGAGTTTTCCTGCCTTGCCCACAGTCAGGACAAATCTTTGTCACCTGCCAGTCCCACAGCCGCTCAGACCCAACCAAGTAAGCACAGAGAGAGACTTATATTGCTTCAAACTGTATGGCCGTGGCAGGCTTCTTGCTAACTGTTCCTACAGCTTAAATTAATCCATTTCCACAAATCTATACCCTGCCACGTGGCTTGTGGCTTACCGGCATTTTCACATGCTGCTTGTCCTGGCAGGCGGCTGGCAGTGACTCCCTCTGCCTTCCTGTTCTTTCTTTTCTCCTCTCTGTTAGTCCTGCCTATACTTCCTGCCTAGCCATGGCCAATCAGGCTTTATTGATTGACCAATCAGAGCAACTTGACATACAGATCATCCCCCAGCACAGCCAAGTGCAGACCATCTCAGACACCTGCACTCAGGCCCGTGGTCCTAATCATCTTCTATGCGGACCTGCTGGGTAAAGCCATGAGGAACCCAAGAACGAGCTCCCACAGGACATACAGAACATCCCACAGCAGATGAACTCAAAGATGCACTGAGGGGAAGCTGGCTGGGATTGGGTCTGGGAACTCAGGTTGGCAAAGGGCTTTGTGACCCTCTGAAGGAAGAGTTTGGGAGAGTTTGGGGGATTTGGAGGATACAGGAAATTACTTCCTTGGCTAAGTTTTCCCATGAGCCCTTTCAGCAAGGCAGGGCTGAGCAGAGAAGTGGTCATTTAGCCTTCAGTGTCTTCGCCAGGTTTTGCATCTTCATAAAGCTGTCACCCAGGTGCCAGCCCTTTTCTCAGTTCAAGGAAGGGATGCTTGAGGAGCTGGTCGTAGGTTTATAAATGGCTTTCAGTTGCCAGCCCGACTGTGTGCTGAGAGGAAGCAGCATAAGACTGTTTTATGAGCCTAGAAATTAAATGGCCTTTTCATTTTGTCTTCTCACCCTCTTCTTTCAGCTGTGTTTTGTGGAGTGACCTGTGAGGTCTACTTAGAGGGTTCCTGTGTATCTTAATTAAGCCACCTTTGAAGTGTGTGCCTGAGCTCCTTTCCTCAGCCTCCTCTGACCAGAGATACCCACATATGTGGACCCAGAATTTGAGGTTGATAAAATTCTCTATAGAGGGGATCTGATGCCTTCCTCTGACCTCTGCAGGCACCAAGTACACTGGTGGTGCAGACATACATTCAGGCTGTGTGGGAGGGGTACAGTAAAGAAAGCACCGTGATTAGGGGAAAGGTTTTTTTTTTTTAATTTATTTTATTTTTATTTTATTTTTTTTTAAAGATTCATTTATTTATTTTGTATACAGCATATATGACTACAGGTCAGAAGAGGGCACCAGGTCTCATTATGGATGGTTGTGAGCCACCATGTGGTTGCTGGGAATTGAACTCAGGACCTCTGGAAGAGCAGTCAATGCTCTTAACCTCTGAGCCATTTCTCCAGCCCAAGGTTTTTTTTTTTTGTTTTTTTTTTTTTGTGATATATATTTTTTATTTTACAATACCATTCAGTTCTACATATCAGCCATGGGTTCCCCTATTCTCCCCCCTCCCACGCCCTCCCCTTACCCCCAGCCCACCCTCCATTCCCATCTCCTCCAGGACAAGTCCTCCCCCGAGGACTGTGATCGACTTGGTAGACTCAGTCCAGGGAGGTCCAGTCCCTTCCTCCCAGACTGAGCCAAGTGTCCCTGCATAAGTTCCTGGTTTCAAACAGCCAACTCATGGAATGAGCACAGGACTTGGTCCCACTGCCTAAATGCCTCCCAAACTGATCAAGCCAATCAACTGTCTCACCTATTCAGAAGGCCTGATCCAGCTGGGAGCCCCTCAGTCTTTGGTTCATAGTTCATGTGTTTCCATTCATTTGGCTATTTTTTTTTCAATAATTGAGTAAAACTGAAATTTATTATATGCCACAGTCGTCCTACGGACCTCCATGCTATATATATATAGCCTCTATGGTTCTAAGGGTTGTGGTCTGATTGTTCATTTTATATCTAGAATCCACCAATGAGTGAGTACATACCATAACTGTCTTTCTGGGTTTGGGTTACCTCACTCAGGATGATATTTTCTAGTTCCATCCATTTGCCTGCAAATTTCATGCTTTCATTGTTTTTCTCTGCTGAGTAGTACTCCATTGTGTATATGTACCACATTTTTTTCATCCATTCTTCCGTTGATGGGCATCTAGGTTGTTTCCAGGTTCTGGCTATTACAAATAGTGCTGCTATGAACATAGCTGAGCATGTATCTTTATGGTATGTATCAGCATTCTTTGGGTATATGCCCAAGAGTGGGATGGCTGGGTCTTGAGGTAGTTTGATTCCTAATTTTCTGAGAAACCGCCATACTGATTTCCATAGTGGTTGTACAAGTTTACATTCCCACCAACAGTGGAGGAGTGTTCCCTTTGCTCCACATCCTCTCCAACATTGGTTGTCATTGGTGTTTTTGATCTTAGCCATTCTAACAGGTGTAAGGTGGTATCTCAGAGTCGTTTTGATTTGCATTTCTCTGATGATTAAGGATGTTGAGCATTTCTTTAAATGTCTTTCAGCCATTTGTAGTTCTTGTTTTGTGAATTCTCTGTTTAGCTCTTTAGCCCATTTTTTAATTGGACTGTTCAGTGCTTTGATGTCTAGTTTCTTGAGTTCTTTATATATTGTGGAGATCAATCCTCTGTCAGATGTGGGGTTGGTGAAGATCTTTTCCCAATCTGTTGGCTGTCTTTTTGTCTTATTGACTGTGTCTTTTGCCCTGCAAAAGCTTCTCAGTTTTGAGAGGTCCCATTTATTAATGGTTGTGCTCAGGGTCTGTGCTGTCGGTGTTTTATTTAGGAAATGGTCTCCAGTGCCAATGCGTTCAAGAGTGCTTCCTATCTTCTTTTCTATTAAGTTTAGTGTAACTGGATTTATGTTTAGGTCTTTGATCCACTTGGACTTGAGTTTTGTGTATGGTGACAGATATGGATCTATTTGTAATCTTTTACATATTGACATCCAGTTATGCCAGCACCATTTGTTGAAGATACTTTCTTTGTTCCATTGTATAGTTTTGGCTCCTTTGTCAAAAACCAGGTGTTCATATGTGCATGGATTAATGTCAGGGTCTTCAATTCGATTCCATTGGTCCGTATGTCGGTTTTTATACCAGTACCAAGCTGTTTTTATTACTATAGCTCTATAGTAGAGTTTGAGGTCCGGGATGGTGATGCCTCCAAGGGTTGCTTTATCGTATAGGATTCTTTTAGCTATCCTGGGTCTTTTGTTTTTCCATATAAAGTTGAGTATTTTTCTTTCCAAGTCTGTGAAGAATTGTGTTGGGATTTTGATGGGGATTGCATTGAATCTGTAGATTGCTTTTGGTAAGATTGCCATTTTTACTATGTTAATCCTACCTATCCATGAGCATGGGAGATCCTTCCATTTTCTGATATCTTCTTCAATTTCTTTCTTTAGAGATTTAAAGTTCTTATCAAAAAGGTCTTTCACTTGTTTAGTTAGTGTTATCCCAAGGTATTTTATATTATTTGTGGCTATTGTAAAGGGTGATGTTTCTCTGACTTCTTTCTCAGCCCTTTTATCATTTGTGTATAGGAGGGCTACTGATTTTTTTGAGTTGATCTTGTATCCTGCCACTTTACTGAAGGAGTTTATCAGCTGTAGAAGTTCCCTGGTAGAGTTTTTGGGGTCACTTATGTATACTATCATATCATCTGCAAATAGTGAAAGTTTGACTTCTTCCTTGCCAATTTGTATCCCTTTGATCTCCTTTTGTTGTCTTATTGCTCTAGCTAGAACTTCTAGTACTATATTGAATAAATATGGGGAGAGTGGACAGCCTTGTCTTGTTCCTGAATTTAGTGGTATCGCTTTGAGTTTCTCTCCATTTAATTTGATGTTTGCTGTTGGCTTGCTATAAATTGCTTTTATTATGTTTAGAAATGTTCCTTGTATTCCTATTCTTTCTAAGACCTTTATCATGAAGGGGTGTTGGATTTTGTCAAAGGCTTTTTCAGCATCTAGGGAGATGATCATGTGGTTTTTTTCTTTCAGTTTGTTTATATGGTGTATTACATTGACTGATTTCCGTATGTTGAACCATCCTTGCATCCCTGGGATGAATCCTACTTGGTCGTGATGGATGATTGTTTTGATGTATTCTTGGATTCGGTTTGCCAATATTTTGTTGAGTATTTTTGCATCAATGTTCATGAGGGAATTGAACTCAGGACCTCTGGAAGAGCAGTCAATGCTCTTAACCTCTGAGCCATTTCTCCAGCCCAAGGTTTTTTTTTTATTGTGAATCAGAGAGAGAAATTATCCAGAGGCCTCTGGAAGAGTCCAGAGCAGAGAGAAATAGAAGCAGACTGGGCATGGCCAGGGCCAGGGAAGCGGTGGTAGTGAGAAGAGTGGGTTGTAAGGAGGATGAGTAGCTGTGGGGAGGGAAGCCTGTGGGCTGGAGCAGGCCTGAGCGTTTAGGGTGGTGGTGAGAAGGTCCAGGGGCCTAGTGTGGGGGCTTTGAAATGTATGATGGATACTTGTGAATGGGGACTGAAAGAGCCTGGAGGCCAGCATGGACTTTGATATGCTGGTCGCCACAGGTTAGTGGAGAGCTATATGCCCCTTCTGCCAGTGGTAAGGGAAATGACTCCTTTTGGTTGATAGGAACCTGTTTCAAAAGTTCCTGAGGAATGCTGGCTTTTATCTAACCACCAGAAATCCTTCTATAGTAGCTTGAATTGGGCCAAGACTGTCATTTCTGGATGTATACTGCCTGAGACCTAACACAGGCAAATCACCCATACAAATAAATAAATTAAAAAAAAATGTTTAGGGACACTCTCTCTTTGACTCACAGCATTGGGAGAGAAGCCACCAAGCGTTATTGGGTGGATCTGGTTATTTTAGTGGCCTCCATGTTTCTTGTTGAAGAGACAGCCGAGTAGCAGCGATGGAGGTGTGTGCCTCTCCTCCTGTCAGCTGTGTGTAAAGGGCTCTTGACTAGATGAGTTGATTTTGTTTTTATCTCCTTTTTTGATGGCTTAGCCTAGTAGCATTTATTTATTTTTCTATTTTTGGTTTTTCAAAACAGGGTTTCTCTGTGTAGCCCTGGCTGTCTGTAGACCAACTTAGCCTTGAACTCAGAGATCCGCCTGCCTCTGCCTCCCCATTGCTAGATTCAAAGGCATACACCACCACCGCCCAGCTGTGTAATAGCATTTATAATGTTCAGATCTTAAAAGAGTAAGAAGTAGTCTATTTTTAGGTTATAAACAGTGGCCTTTTAAGCTGGCAGGAGCCAACTTTTTATCTAGTAGAGTAACTCAGGTATAGTTTAAAGTTAATCTTCTAGTCTTTGAATTTTTGAGATGGGAAATCTTTCTTTTTATAGATACAGGTTGATAGGGTAACTTGTGCACTCAGCATTAAATGATGCAGGGAGTGTTCAAAATGTAGTTGTAATAGATCTTAGTTTATGGAATGGCTGTTGGCCAGCTGATCATGTTATACTCTGGCTGCTTCTTCCAAAACATGAAGGTTATTGAGCTAAGGATAAACTTGTGGATCACTGGGTCAGCGTTTGGGTATATAGTATCAGTGCCTTGCTGACGAAGGACCCTTACCTTTTGCCATAAGGAGACCTATTTCAGGTAGATTAAAAAGTTAAATGGGGGGCCATTGAGGTGGCTCAGTGGGTAAAGGCACTTGCCAGCAAGCCTGACAACCTGAGTTCAATTCCCAGAACCCACATGGTGGAAGGAAAGAGCCTACTCCCCATGTTGTCTTCTAACTTTGCTTGTGTACACACACTCACCCCAACACACATGTAAATGTACTATAAAAAAATCTTTGACATTATAATTCTCAAAAACAACTTTGTAACATGTATCTCTCTTATATAAACGAGACAGGCATACCCTGAGCCCTTTAGTAATCTATTGGAGTGAAGGCAGTGTTACTTGTCTTGTGAGGACAGGCTAATAGGCATATGAACAGCTCTTCTAATTTATAATGCAAGAAAACGGGCAGGAACGAGAACTTTAAAGCTTTAAGTTGATTAATAAGCTCTAAAAAAAGCAAGGAGGTGCGGGGACTGACCCAGGAGCTGGGAAGATGTTCAGCAGTCAAAAACACTGCTGTTCTGCCAGAGGACCCGAGGTCAGTCTCTAGCACCCACATTTTTTAAAGTATTAAGAAATGTGCAAGACCTCTGAGGATGAATGGTGGTGATAGTGAGCAGTTTAAGTATATGACTGGAGTGAAGCTGAGTTCAGATCCCAACTCTGTCAAGTAGTGGTTTTAGGTATGTTACTTAGTCTTAATGTCTTAAAAAACCTGTGTCAGGTTCTTTAAATTAATTGATTTAGGGTGTTGTGCCTGCATGTGTATCTGTCTGTGCCTGGTGTCCATGGAGACCAGAAGAGGACAATGGGTCCACTGGATCTGGAGTTAACAGACAGTTGTGAGCCAACATGTGGGTGCTAGACTGCTGAACATCTTCCCAGCTCCTGGGTCAGTCCCCACACCTTGTTTTTAAAAGTTTATCTTTTAGGTTAGTCCAGGATGGCCTGGACCTATGTAGCCCCATGCTGGTCTGGAACTCTAAGCAGTCCTCCTGCCTCAACTTCCCCAAGTGCTGGGATTATAGGCATGCTCTACCCTGCATGACTTCTTTTTGTCAGTTTCATTTGTAAACGGAGACTAGCTGGATGGTAAGAAGTCCTTTGTTAACCCCTATTGCCTACCTTTTAGCGTTGTGTGAATGCTGACTGTACTTCCTCTTTGAGGCAGTCTTCAAGTCAGAAGGAAGCATAAGGAGACTGTGACGGTCAGATCTCACAAATCAGGAGTGAAGCTGAGACGGGAAAGGTACAGCACTCAGTGCATTCAGGCCACACTGAAGATGGTGGCAGTCAGTACCGGTGCCTGGACTTTGACGCTCTTCTCACTGACTGTGCAATTCAGTAATCTGTCAGACATTTACCAGCATTCACTGTGGAGCTCTTGTGTGCTTCACAAGGATACCATCGTGGTCTCTGTACTACTTTTAGCTATTTCCCCTAGCATTTATTTTACTTCTGAGGAAAGTGGTCGGAGATCATGTCATGTTCCTAAGGTTTTAGACTCAGAAAGGCAGGGGCAGCTCTGAGCATAGATAGGGCGGTCTCATTGCCTCACTCCATCTCCCTTACCCTATGTCTCATGTATATCATTTAGATGTATTCATTGTCCTCTCTAAAACTTCTCTCATGGTGCTCTATTTGTTCATGCCCCTTCCTGTTTTGATTTCTAGGCCAACCTCTGCTTTGTGGATGTTGACAACCACTTCATTGAGTTGCCAGAGGACTTGCCTCAATTTCCCAACAAATTGGAGTTTGTCCAGGAGGTCTCTGAGATCCTCATGGCTTTTGGGATTCCCCCTGAAGGAAATCTCCATTGCAGCGAAAGCGCCTCAAAGCTGAAGAGGATCCGAGTCTCTGAGCTTGTGTCTGACAAGAGGAATGGGAATATTGCGGGCTCCCCTTTGCATTCCTATGAGCTCCTCAAGGAGAATGAAACTATCGCCCGGTTGCAAGCTTTGGTCAAGAGGACTGGAGTGAGTTTGGAAAAAGTAAGATTCTGGGAATAAGTTTGTGACAGATTTATTCTTTGTTAGAGTGCTGTCCTGGGGGAGGTGGATTTAAGATGAGAAAGTGCCCAGGTCAGGACAGTGCTTATTGTGAGCAGTGAAGGAAATGTTCCATATGGAAACTGACTTAGTGCTTGCAGCTGTTATAGCAAATGTTGCTTGGGGAGTCTGGGTGACTCCTTGTGCAGATCAGGGAGAGCCTGTTGCCACTCTGTGTGACACTCCGCAGCGTGTGTCACAGCGGGAAGGATGGTGGGGGTCAGCCTTGAGTGCAGACCTTTCATATCCATTGCCCTGTGAGGTCACAACAGCCTAATAGAGATACATCTTGACTGACGCTGGGGCTTAGAGGCCTTAAGCATTTCTACCCTAGATTGGGAGCCTCGCCTGGAGTTCAGTTACAGTTTAGAACAGATCCTGTAATGCTGACCTCTCTCTAGGGACGCACTTGGCTTTCCAGTTTCTGGTTTTGATGAAATTAAGCTTTTTGTGCTTGTTTGCCCATCTCTTTACCTCTCCCATTCTCATTGCTAAGTGACTTTGGTTAGTTATATATAAATGTTAGGCCAATATAATGATTTTAGTGGTGAGCAATTTCATTTCTCTATTTTATTTTGTAAAGTACAGCAGATTAAAAAAGCTATACCAGTTGAACAAAGAAATATTTAGGAAGATAAGAAATGTATATCCTTTTAAAAAAAGGATAGTCTTTGAAAGGTAAGAAAAATGATATCCCACTCTCACTCCCACCCTCAACCCTACCTGTCCTTCTCCCAAAAAAAGAAAGAAAAAGAAAGGTGCTACCAGGAGGAACCGAGAGCCAGAGTTTGATCCACTGCTCTGACTTCCAGGCTCTCTCTTCTCCTTGGCCCAGGAGTGATTCCCTCCTCTCCTCCCTTAGCTGGATTGCACTCAACTCCCAGTGACTGCATCTCCACTTCATTGAGTTGCTGGATACCTTCAGACTGAGCTCTGTTTTTCTCTACAGAGTCTCCTTCCCTTCCCTGTCTTTACTTCCTTCTGGCTTGCTAGGCAAGGTTGTACCACTAAGCTAAATCTCTGACTCCTAGAATTCTTTCCTTTTATGTTTCTTCCCATTTTTCCTTCTTTGGTTCTCACCTCTTCACCATTTGCTGCTGAGACCAAAAGGAAAAAAATCAGATGAGTTGTTTTTCTTTGGCATAAAAGTATAATTGCTCGTTGGGTGGTGGTGGCAGTGGTGGCACATGCCTTTAATCCCAGCACTTGGGAGGCAGAGGCAGGTGGCTCTCTGTGAGTTCAAGGCCAGCCTGGTCTACAGAGTGAGATCCAGGATAGGCACCAAAACTACACAGAGAAACCCAAGTATAATTGTTTGTATTTTCAGCTATCCTCTCTCTTTTTTCCTCCCTCCCTCCCTCCCTCCCTCCCTCCCTCCCTCCCTCCCTCCCTCCCTCCCTCCCTCCCTCCCTCCCTCTTTCCCTTCCATTCTTTTTTAGCTGGAAGTTCGGGAAGACCCCAGTAGCAATAAAGATTTCAAAGTTCAGTGTGATGAAGAAGAACTCAGGATTTACCAGCTAAACATTCAGATCCGGGAAGTTTTTGCCAATCGCTTTACTCAAATGTTTGCTGATTATGAAGTGTTTGTCATCCAGCCCAGCCAGGATAAGGAGTCCTGGTTCACCAACAGGGAGCAGATGCAGAACTTTGATAAAGTGAGTGAGACCCTGCGAGGTGTGGATGAGAGCTAGTTACAGCTTGACAAGTGAAGTCAAATGGAGAAGCAGACGTGCAGATCATTACTGTGATTGACCCCTAGCCAGAGTGCCCCTCCTTTGTTTCTGTTTTGCTTTGTGGTGCTGGAAAGGACTCTCCAGGCAAAGATGTATGTGTAGTTGACCATCAGGGCTGACTATGTCAGACTCGGAGGAAATCTGAACTTTTAGGAGAGTTAACAAAGGGGAGGAGGGTTGTAGTTGGCTATTCATAAAGCTTCACAGAATTGTCCCACTTCAGCCCTTGGGCCTGTTGCCAGTGATGATCAGGGCTGCCATGCTCTCCTCTCCGTTGCTGATTGCTTCCTTTTGGTCCCACTAGGCATCCTTCCTGTCAGATCAACCTGAGCCCTACCTGCCCTTCCTCTCAAGATTCTTAGAGACCCAGATGTTTGCATCTTTTATTGACAACAAGATCATGTGTCATGATGATGATGATAAAGACCCTGTCCTCCGGGTCTTTGACTCGAGGGTAGACAAGATCAGACTGTTGAATGTTCGGACACCTACTCTCCGGACATCCATGTACCAGAAGTGTACCACTGTGGATGAAGCAGGTAAGACCTCTTGGCCTCTGGGACTCCATTGTTAACATGTCCCTTTACCTAAACATGTCTGCTTCTTTCTCTATTTTTGCTTTTGAGTATGTTATCACATGGCCTGTGGTGCTCTTCTTTATTATTTTATTTTTGTTCTTTTTTTTTTTTTTTTTTTTTTTGGTTTTTCGAGACAGGGTTTCTCTGTGTAGCTTTGCGTTCAGGCTGGCCTCGAACTCATAGAGATCCGCCTGCCTCTGCCTCCCGAGTGCTGGGATTAAAGGTGTGCGCCACCAATGCCCGGCCTTTATTTTTGTTCTTTTGAGACAGGATCTCTGTAGCCCTAGCTGTCCTGGACTTCATTATCTAGACCAGGCTAGCCTCAGCTCACAGAGCTCTGCCTGCCTGTGCCTCTCAGTACAGAGACTAAAGGTGTGCATCACCATGCATTGCTTTCTTCCTTATGTTTTGTTTGCTTTCTTTTGGCCTGGAAATCTTCTTTTGTTTGTTTGTTTTTGAGACTGAGTCTCTCTACATAGTCTTGGCTAGCCTGGAACTGCTCTGTAAATCAGCTGGCTTTGAACTCCTAGAGATCTACCTGCTTCTCAAAATCATTTTTGTTTTTGTTTTTTTTTTGAGACAGGGTTTCTCTGTGTAGCTCTGGCTGTCGTGGAACTCACTCTGTAGAACAGGCTGGCCTCAAACTCACAGAGATCCACCTGTCTTTGCCTCCTGAGTGCTGGATTAAAGGTGTGCACCACCACCACCTGGCTTCAAAATCATTTTTAAAATCAGGATTCCCAGTCCTTTTCATCGTGTATTATACTTAAAAATGGCAGTATTCAAACAGCCAAGGGCTGTGGTCACTTGAGGCTCTACTTACCTGCCAATTAGTTCTCAGTCATCTCTAATCCATGTGTTGAATCTGCAGCATAACCATTTGAGTTACTCTTGTCTGTTATCAGAATGTGGAGTCTCATGGGTCTGTCAGAATACAGGGTTTAAGCTATGGGATGATGAGCTAACTAGCCCTCATTTTTAAGGCTCTTTCAGAAAAAGAGGTGTCAGAGTGTCACTTGAAGCAGCTATATGCTGTTTCCAGAGCACCAGAGGTCACTACAGTTGTTACTAGAGCAGACTCCTTGTCACTGGACATGTCCCCAGCCTTTGTGACTGAACTAGACTCTGTCTAGGTTTCCCCTCTGTGTGTCCCAGAAAATTCTCAGGGCAGTTAGCTGAGACATTTGTAAGAATTACCTAATCTATTTCTTATTTTTAGGGACTTCTGCCCCTCATTGCCTAGTGGCCAGTGTTTTGAAGTCATATTTTATCTGTTGGTTTTCCTGTGTGTGTGTATTTCAGGCAGGAGGGTAAAATCAATCTTTTCACTCTTATCTTGGCTAGAAGTGAAAGAGTAGTCACTTTTAAAATTTTGACTTGATTTTTTTTTTTTAAATCTTATTCAGAAAAAGCAATTGAACTACGTCTGACAAAAATTGACCACACTGCAGTTCACCCACATCTACTTGATATGAAAATCGGACAAGGAAAATATGAACCTGGCTTTTTCCCTAGGTTGCAGTCTGATGTACTTTGCACTGGGCCAGCCAGCAACAAGTGAGTAAACCTAGAGATGCCCCAACCTAACTGCTGATCACAGCAGCCAGTGGCATCCAGAGTCTAAACTAGAGTGGTTGAACAAAAGACCTCAGACGTTCTAAAAACAAGTGTGGACAATACCCAAACTATGTAGGTGTCAAGAGTATCTGTTGGTGTTTGTCTCCACTGTACAAATTGAGATAATTGTATCCCAGGACTAGCGAGTAGCCAGGCTGCAGCGGAGTTAAAACGACCTCACACCTGAACCCCATAGAACACTGTCTAGCTTTCTGTTCTTAAAAGGTGGTGTTGGAGATAACTGGGCCGGCACTGAAAGTGGCTGCCACACCCGATGGTTCCTTTTCAGTTTCTTTGGGAGAGAGTTTCGTACCTGCATGTGAAGTTTTGGTATATATTTTAAGACAAATCAATGTCTTACTCTTTGGAGAGTGCTCTCTCTTTTGTTCATTCACTTCTCTTTTAGCTGCTCATCCCTGAGGACTTTGTATGGCCTCTGGTGGCTTTCTGTGCTCGCCATCAGCTGCCTAGATACTCTCATTTTCTTTAGTCAGTTGGCCTTGCTTTTTTTTTTTTTTAAATTTATTTAACTTTATTTTATGTGCATTGGTGTGAGAGTGTCAGATGCACTGGAACTGGAGTTACAGGCAGTTGTGAGCTGCCATGTGGGTGCTGGGAATTGAACCCAGGTCCTCCAGAAGAGCAGCCGGTGCTCTTAACCTCTGAGCCATTTCTCCAGCCCCAGTTGGCTTTACTTTTCAGTGGCTTTTTTTTTTCCTATTTTGAGACAGGGTCTCTCACAATGTAGACCAGGTTGGCTTAGAACTCATAGAGTAGTAGATATTCTTAATGGCCTCTTTGATATTGTCAGGTGGACAAAAAGGAATGCCCCTGCCCAGTGGAGGCGGAAAGACCGGCAGAAGCAGCATACAGAACACCTGCGCTTAGACAATGACCAGAGAGAGGTACGACACCATGTGTGCGGCAAGGACTCCACCTGCTGTCGTCATTGTCTCCTTAGAGAAGGGTCTAAGTGTGCTTCTGGAGAGTTTTCCACATGGCATTCTCTCCATGCTAATTCCCTGCTGAGTGTAATATAGACCTCAGAAAATGACAGTCTGAAACTTAGGAGAAATGCTTTTAAAATTAGGACTTCTTGTATGTGGTATGTTAGGAAAGAACTCATTTTATTAAAATATAATGGAGGAAAGTTAACTGGGGTGTGTACTGCGACACTGATTCTTAAGATGAAGTCTGAGTCTGAAGATGGAGGACATTTCCCTGTGCCTTAGGTGGCTGTAATGCTTAGTTTTCATGCTGACTTGACACAGTCCAGAGTTGGGGGGTGTTGTCTAGATTAGGTGGGCCTGTGATCATGTCTTGATTATCTCGATTACCTTAGCAAGAGGATGTGGGAAGGTCCTCTTGCTATGGGTGATACCATTCCCTGCGCAGGGGATCCTGGATTGTATGAGCAGAGAAAGCAAACAGAGGACCACCATATCTGCATCCTTGCTCTCTGCTGATTGTGGATGTGATGAGATCAGCTCCCTCAGGCCCTGCTGTTGTGACTTCCTGATAGGATAAAACTGTGATGTGCATCTTTGAACCCGAATCAACACTTGCTTTTGTTAGGGTATTTTATCGCAGCAATAGAAAAGAATGGAGATAGTGGACTTGACTTTATTTTTGCCCCTTATGTGGATAAGGAGAGGGATGGTGTCTTAGTTACTGTTCTGCTATGAAGAAACATCACGATTAAGGCAGCTCTTATAAAAGAAAGCATTTAATTTGGGCTTGCTTACAGTTTCAGAGGGTTGATCCATTATCATCAGGGTGAGGGGCATGGTGGTAGATGTTGGAGCAGTAGCTGAGAGTTTTACATCCTGATCTTCCTGTAGCAGACAGAGAAAGAAAAAAGTGTGTGTGTGTGTGTGTGTGTGTGTGTGTGTGGAGGGGGGGCGGACAGAGAGAGAAACACTGGGTCTGGATTGGGTTTTTGAAATCTCAAGTTCACCTCCAGTGACATACTTCCTCCAACAAGGCTACACCTTCTAACCCATCAGTTAGGGGTCACAAATCAGATATCCTGCATATTAGATATTTATATTGTGATTCATAACAGTAGCAAAATTACAGTTATAAAGTAGCAACAAAAATAATTTTATGATTGGAGGTCACCACAACATGAAGAACTGTATTAAAGGGTCACAGCATCAGGAAGGTTGAGTCCTGACCCTTCTGTCCTGACCTTTCCCAAACAGTTCCACTAATTAGGGACCAAGCATTTAGACATGAGCCTATGGGGTCATCCTCACAGGTGCAAACCATCACAGGTGGTATCACAGACGATTGAATTTGTCTTCCCAATTCTCTCTGCTGCAAGCTGAGTTACTGCTTCTCAGTGTAGTCTCTAGTTTAAATTCTGGCTGGAGACCCTGCTGTAGATTTGTTGCAAAGCCTTTCAGGAACTTAAAAGACACTGTGATTTTCATCTTAAACTAATAAAATTCAGTCAAGAAGACTTTTCATGTGTCTCGCACCTCAGTGAGTTGGAAAATAGCTTGTTTTCCTTGGCTGTTTTTTTTAAAAACTTTTTTTATTTATTCGTTGTGTCTTTCACATCAGGCATCTCCATTCCATTCATTTCCCATCCCTTTGTATCAGTCCTCTGCCCTTGCAACTCCCCCCCCCCCCGCCCCCGCAAATAAAATAAAATAAAATAAAATAAAATAAAATTTAAGAGAAAAAAAGAAGAAGGAAAACTCAATCTCATCATGGAAGCTGTAGTATGACACAGTGAGTCACAAAGTAAATCCTTTTATCCATACACTTTTATGTTTTTTTAACTTATTTTTAATCTTTGCAAGTGTTCATTGCAAAGAGTAATTGGTCTGGTTCAAGGCCTCTGGTTTCTGCTACACTATTGATGCTGGGCCCTCACTGAAACTCCTTGAATGTAGTGTTGTTGCCCTGTGTTGTGGAGATCCTGGAGACTTGGGTCTGCAGGACCAGTCCCTTCATGTACTCCAGCAGATCACAGATGGGGTGGATATTGGGGTTGGCCAACACATTATCCTGGTTCTGGGCCAAGTAGTTGCAGGGTTGGTCAGCATGCCAGCTCTCCTTGTCCTTGCCATTAGGGCGGAGCTCTCCTGCATTGCCCTGGCTAGTTCACTCCTTGCAGTGATGACAAGGGGCAGGGCCAGTTCTCCTGCTTTCATGTCCTCAGGGGCGGTTCTCCCACACCTGCACCTTCAAGGCCAGCTCTATTTTTTTTTTTTAAAGATTTATTTACTTATTATGTATACAGTGTTCTGTTTGCATGTACCCCTGCAGGACAGAAGAGGGCACCAGATCTCATTACGGATGGTTGTGAGCCACCATGTGGTTGCTGGGAATTGAACTCAGGACCTCTGGAGGAGCAGTCAGTGCTCTTAACCTCTGAGCCATCTCTCCAGCCCCAAGGCCAGCTCTATTGTGTAGACGAATTTCTAAATGGTCTTATTAAATAAAAAACATGGAGCCAGGGATATAGGGATGAAAGCCTTAGAGATCAGGGAAATAGTGATAGCTACCAACCTTACTTCTCCAGCTCTGCAGCTACCAAAAGGGAGTGACTTCCTGTCTACCTGCGCCTTTATTGCCTGCTGTTGTGCCCTCTCATTGGCTCTTAGCCCAGCTACCTCACTTCCTTGTCACTGCCTGTCTGTACAGACCTCCAGGTCTCTATGGTTGGTACTGGGATTAAAGGCGTGTGTCACCAGCTTGGCTGTTTCCTAGTGTGTCCTTGAACACACAGAGACTCTGTCTGCCACGTGATCAGATTAAGGGCATGTGCTACCACTGCCTGACTTTTGTGTTTACTAGCTTGCTATTTTTTCTGATCTCCAGGCAAACTTCATTAACATACAAATAAAATATCACCACATTTCAGCATAAATAAAATATCACCACACTATTGTGTTGCCCAGGCGTGGCAAAAGGGCCACTTTCCTGAGTGCTACAGCTGATGAGAGGCAGGGACAGCTCTCCTGCTTTTATTACCTCAGGGCCAGCTCTCATCTGCCTCAGAGGTTGATCGCAGGAGGAATGGGGGGCGGCATTTCTCCCCCACCCATGCTGCCATATGAGAGATGAGTAATGGGGACAGCTCTCCCATGCTCATAACTTTGGGGCTGGTTCACCCACACCTCCACCAACAGGATTGGCTCTATTGTGCTGCCCAGGCGAGGTGCAGGGCTGTTCTTCTGAGTGCTGCAGCTGGTGTGGGACAGGGCCACCTCTCCCACCTGCCTCAGATGTTGATGGGTGGGGGTAAGGGGCCATGCTGCTGCATGACAGATGAGTAATGAGGACAGCTCTCCCATGCTCACAACTTCGGGGCTGGCTGATTCTTGGCTGTTTTTAAAGAAATGAATGAAGTTTGAAGGGCTGTTTGTGGCTCAGTGCTAGATAGAACATTTGTCTTACAGGAGTAGGCCACTGGAGTTTCAACCCAGCACCACAAAACAATTTTTTTTCAACTTTTAAGATATGGTTATGAAATTTTTACAACTTGTCTATAGGAAATAATTATGCTTAGACTTTTGTGCTGTTGGCATAAGGGAATTGGTATTGATGTTCTAAATATTTCACCTCTATCTTCTGCCTCACTTCAGTAGGACTGTTTTTAGCAGTATTTATTGAATGTACTTTTGTAGTCAGAATCACTGGGGTAAGCATTTGAAAGACCAAGATGACAAGGAGGCAGCCATTTCCTCCTAGAACATGTATGTTAGGGAGTAGAGTCAGGTACACAAGTAAATCAAGTAGAAAAATCTTTTGAAGGAGCCCTGTGAAGGGCAAATCCTCTCACAGTCACTGGTGAGAGAATGTAGAGGTCAATTCTAGTGGGATAACCCACAGACAACTACTTGGAGGAGGAGCCAGTGTCTATTGAGGCCTTAGGGATCAATAGGGTTGTTACAGAGAAAGAACAACACTTCCGGGAGAGGGCAGGATCTAAAACTGGTGTGTATTGTATAAAGCAGGCTGTGGAAGACTGTTTTGGAGGAGGGAAACATAGAGATAGATAGCCAGTTAGGAGCCAGATGCAGTTGGCAGTAGGGGCAGATTAATGGGTCAGAACATAGAATGGACAAGGTTGTGATACTAGAGATAATATGGGGGGGGGCAATATTAGGGATAAAATGCTGGTCATGAACCTGAGATGTCAAGAATGCCCATGTGTAGTTTATGAAATTGATGTGGACTCTGTGTTAAAACAAACAGCATACAGAGAAACAGCAACATACTGTAGAAGAGTAGGAAGTATGGTTGTTTCCTCAGTTCCTGATTTAGCAAGATTAGGACAAATAGATCCTTTTTATGTGGTGAGAATAGTTCACTTCCTTTTATCATGGTGAGTGAAATGATTATTGCAGTCACATTGAGGTCTGACTGGATTTGCTCATTGAGCTGTGTATGCAGTAGCAGGCATATCCAACCTGTGGATTCCTGGCTATACGTACACTACAATACCTGTGAATGCAGCCCAATGTAAAACAGTAAATGTACTTAACCATTGTGAGATCAGTTTGTTTATTTATTGCAGTTTATAACTCCGCTGCAGGATTCTTAAGTATAAACTTTGTAGAGGACAAGATCATGTCATAATGTCAAAAAGTTGAGTATGCCTGCTAGTGTGTGTGTATGTGTGTGTGTGTGTGCGCGCGCGCGCGCGCGCGCACCCTGTGCACAGGAGCATGTGTCTAAGTCCCTCTTATGTCTTTAAATCAAAGGTACTTTATTATACCTGTGTCAGCAAAACCAAAAATCATAGCATTTTGGTTTTTCCCTTTAGTACAAGAATTGAACTTAAATTTCCTGCTTAGAAGTATGTTTGAGCTCAGGCAGAGGCAGGCAAAGAAGTGTGGGTATAGTGCTGTGCTCAGGACCCCAGCAGTACTGGCTGCTTATGGTTTCTGTGCATGGACATAAAAGATCTTTGCTTTTTCTGTTTGATGTAGAAGTACATCCAGGAAGCCAGGAATATGGGCAGTACCATCCGTCAGCCCAAACTGTCCAACCTCTCTCCATCAGTCATTGCCCAAACCAACTCGAAGTTTGTAGAAGGCCTGCTGAAGGAATGCCGCAACAAGGTGAGCTGTGCACACCTGAGTGCTGCTTTTCCCTTGGCAGCAAAAAGGAGATCATTGCTTGGCTCCAAACACTTCTTTTTTAGTGAAAAAATGTGTTGTGTGTGTGTGTGTGTATGAGAGAGAGAGAGAGAAAGAGAGAGAGACAGAGAGAGAGAGACAGAGAGACAGAGACAGAGAGACAGAGAGACAGAGACAGACAGAGACAAAGAGATAGGTTAGGACAACTTTTGTTTTTTTGAGACAGGATTTCTCTGAGTATCCCTGGAACTCTATCTGTAGCCCAGGCTGACCTCGAACTCACAGAGATCCGCCTGCCTCTGCCTCCCGAGTGCTGGGATTAAAGGTGTGCACCACCCAACTAAAGTCAGGACACATTTGTAAGTCAGTTCTCTCCTTCCCTCTTCTTGTGGGTCCTGATGAAAGAACTCATATCATCAGGTTTGCTTGGCAAACCATCTAACTGGCCCCACTCCTTATATAAGGGGACAATACTAACCTTACAGTCTTGTTGCCTTATTAATTACAGATTGCTTTGCATGTGTGGAAATGTTTTTGTATTCTGTTGTAATCTGACAGCAATCACTTTTCATGTCTCAAAAAAGCAGTTTGTGGGATTCTTACTCCATGTTAACTCAACATTTGTTGTTACTCAGTTTAAGCTTAGTAGTGTGGATGGTTTTCTCATTATAAAAAGAAAGATTAATTTTTTTTTATTGTTGTTTGAGACAGGGTTTCTCTGTGTAGCTTTGTGCCTTTCCTGGGACTCACTTGGTAGCCCAGGCTGGCCTCGAACTCACAGAGATCTACCTGCCTCTGCCTCCTGAGTGCTGGGATTAAAGGCGTGCGCCACCGCTGCCGCCGCCGCCGCCGCCGCCGCCGCCGCCGCCACCACCACCACCACCACCACCACCACCCAGCAAAAGATTAATTTTTAATATTTAAGTAATAAATGTAATTTCTTTTTTTTTATATAAATGTAATTTCTTTAATATTTTTTTTTTTTTTTTTTTTTTTTTTTTGGATAGGGTTTCTCTGTGTATTCCTGGCTGTCCTGGAACTTGCTCTGTAGACCAGCCTGGCCTTGAACTCAGAAATTTGCTGCTTCTACTTTCTGAGTGCTAGACTTAAAGGCGTGCACCACTACCTCCTGGACTATAAATATAATTTATAATCAAAAAATCCTCATGCAGTCAGAGTATCATAATTTTTAGGACAACTCAGGTGTTTGTTGTGTCCTGATAGTTATCAGTAAAACTAGAAGAAACTCCTACTTTAAGAAACTTGGGCTGGAGAGATGGCTCAGTGGGTTTGTTAATCCCACTGAACAAGAGTAAAGACCATTACCCAAATTCTTTGGTCAAATTAAGCAAGCTTTATTTTCTGTCATACAGGGCTCTCTCTCTAAAGCAGGATTCAAGAGAATAGCATGAACATAGGAGAAAGTGGGGTTTTTATTAGCCCAAAACTGCAAGGCTAGGGGGTTTTCAAGTTTTGTTTTTTTTTTTTTGTTGTTGTTGTTGTTGTTGTTGCATAGGAACAAAGTTATTTGGCAGAACATCTTATCAGGGTGAAGATTTCAGTATAGGGTGTGGGTCAAAACATGACCAACCCCAAGTGTCACAGAAAGCAGGAATGAACTTATTTTGACCTTGTAACAAGATGCCTTAGTCTTAAGATGGAGTCAGGCTGGTCCATCAGGTGAAGGCACTGGCTGCCAAGCCATCTGATTTCACACATGTACCTTACACTCACTCCACAACCCCCCACCCCACCCCACTAAAAACTTAAAAACAAACAAACTTAGACTAATCAGGGCATGGTGGTGCACAGCCTTTAATCTTAGCACGGAAGAGGTAGAGGCAGGCAGATCTCTGAGTTTGTGGCCAGCCTGGTCTACATAGAGAGACCCTGTTTCAAAAACAAATAACAAAAGTTAGTTTATTCTATCAGAATTGATATTTTAAATTCAGACTTTTTTTATTTCAAGATTTTAACTTTTTTTATATTTTAGTTTGTGTGTATGAGTGCTTTAACTGCATTTATCTGTGTACCACATGCACATGCCGAAGGAAGTGGTGAGCCTCCATGTGGGTACTGGGAATTGAACCTGGGTCCTTTGCAAGAATAAGTGCTCTTAACCACTAAGCCAACTCTTCAGCCCAGGATTTTATTTTTTTAATTATGTATGTGCATCTCTGTGATTCTGTGTACTTGAATGCAACTGCCCTCAGAGGCCAGAGGAGGGTGTCAGGTCTCCTGGTGCTTGAGTTACAGGCTGATGTGATCTGCCCAGTGTAGGTTCTGGAACTGAGCCCAAGCCTCTTACAGGAGCAGCACAGGCTCTTAACCCTGAGCTATTTTTTTTCCAGCCCCTAAGTTAAAATTTTTTTTTAAATTGACAGTTCATTCTGAGTCACTTGTGATTTTCCCATATAATGTTTCCTTTCCTGCCATCAAGAACATTGTTGATACATTTCTTGAAAGATTGCATGTTCCTCGATCATCTTTGACATTGATGATGTTGTTACATATTTACAATAAGCATTTGCAGATTTTTACCTGAAATTATACTCAATAACTTTGTGTCTCCTTGGGGTTATTTCAGATTTATTTCTAGGTTATATGTGTACTTGAAGGTTGGTTCTGTACATTTATTTAAGCAATGAGAATGGTAGAATATCAGAGGTGGGCATGAGCAAAGGACTTTATTCAACTCTTTTCATCTCATAAAGGCAAAGGCTTGACTCCAGAGTGATGAAATCTCTTGCTAGGGTTACATGCTGATAGCTGTTTTTTTTTTTTAAACCACCTTCTTACCTGGACTTTGAAAGCTTGCACTCCCCCTAATCTGACCTGTATGTCTGTAAATACACTGTCCCTGGGGCCTCTTCATCTTGTCCTTCCCTGCCAGCACATATGCCTTGCAGGCTACCACAGCCCTTTCTGCAATTGCGTGTGGTCCTACTCACTGTGGGGATCTATCCTACTTACCCATTCCTAGACCAAGAGGATGCTGGTGGAGAAAATGGGCCGAGAGGCTGTGGAGTTGGGGCACGGAGAGGTGAACATCACTGGTGTGGAAGAGAACACCTTGATTGCCAGCCTCTGTGACCTTCTGGAAAGGATCTGGAGCCATGGGCTACAAGTGAAACAGGTAATGGGTCTAGCTTCTGGTTTCACTTACTAGTTTCTCCATACCAGTGGTTCTCAACCTTACTAAGGCTGTAGCCCTTTAATACAGTTCCTCATGTTGTAGTGACCCCCAACCATAAAATTATTTTTGTTGCAACTTCATAAGGGTAATTTTGCTGCTGTTATGAATCATATATAAATATCTGATATGCAGAATATCTGATATTTGACCCCTGTGAAAGGATCATTTGATTTCCCCTCCAAGGGGTCTTGACCCACAGGTTGAGAACTGCTGCCCCATATTATTAGCTAGCTGGCTGGTTTTAAAGGTGAACAAAGGGCTTCCAGAATGAGTCGTGAAACAGCTAAACAAATGTGAGTTCAGGGTTTTTGTTTTTTAAAAAGATTTATTTATTTATTATGTATACAGCATGTATGACTGCAGGCCAGAAGAGGGCACCACATCTCTTTATGGATGGTTGTGAGCCACCATGTGGTTGCTGGGGATTGAACTAAGGACCTCTGGAAGAGCAGTCAGTGCTCTTAACCTCTGAGCCATCTCTCCAGCCCTTGTTTTTTTCTTATAAATAAACTTTATACATCTGTGTTTTTCAAACTTTTAAAAATGGCATCTTTCTTGGGAGTAAGTTGCAGGTCAGTTTGATGGATTCTCCAGCTATTGGGGTGTGTCTGGAGATAGAACAGGAGAGCCTGAGCTCAGGAAGGACCAGCCATGGCTGATTTTACAGCCCTAGTAAAAATGAGGCTCTCACTGAGGGTTAATCATCTGAAGATCTGAGAGAGATCCCTGAGGAGTTGAGTGTTTTGTTTTGTTTTTCCCATATAATATTCAAAGAATTTCTTTATTTCAGTGATGTACTTTTAAGTGGGAGTCAAAGTAGCATCTTTTATTTTCATGTACTTGTTTTGAAGCAAGGTCTCATGTAGCCCAGGCTGGCTTTGAAATCCATATGTATTCAAGAGTAACCTAAGTGCTATTACAGATATGTACATACCTGGTTTGTGCAATGCTAGGTGTCAAATCCAGGGTTTCATGTATGCTAAGCAAGCACTCCACCATATGATCTGTATCCCCAGCCCTTTAGGTACTTAATTTTTTTAGGGGGGCATTGTTGTTTTTTAAGGAAAGGTTTCTCTGTGTAGCTGTAGCTGTCCTAGAACACACTCTGTAGACCAGGTTGACCGCAAACTCAGAGATCCACCTGTCTCTGCCTCCCAAGTGCTGGGAGTAAAGGTTGTGTGCCACCAGGGCCCAGCCTTTTTTAAATTTTCTTTTTGAAACAGTGTCTCTCTATGTAGCCCTTGCTGTCCTTGAATTTCTGATCCTGATGCCTCCACCTCTGGAGTGTAGGAATCATAGGCATGGGCTGCTACATTGGGGATTTATATGGTACTGGCTTGGTGTCTGCCAGGCAAGCACACTACCAGCGGAGCCACATCCACAGCACTAAGATACTCTAGTTTAGACATTTAACAGACTGCTATATTACTTGCAAGGCTGAGTTATGATAGCATCTGTCATTATTCCTTTCATTAAATACAAAACTAAAAGACTTTGTAAGATTATTATAAATTCTGTTACCAACATAATGCATACTATATTTTTTTATCAACCACATAGGAACATCACCGTGAATCTGAAATTTTTATCATCTGTGATAGTTATGAGGTCTGGGGAGAAGGTTTAGTTGGTGAAATGCTGCTGTACAAGCATGAGGACCCGGGTCCTGTCTCCAGGACTCTGTAAAAAAGCTAATGGTGTTGAGTGCTCATGGGGGGAGGGAGGGCCTGGACAGCCAGTCAGTACTTGATGAGTCAGTTCAGGCCAATGAAAGAACCTGTCTTAAAAAACAAGATGGGGCCAGGCAGTAGGGGCACGTGCCCTTAATTCCAGCACTTGGGAGACAGAGACAGGCAGTTCTTTTTGAGTTTGAGGCCAACCTGCTCTACAGAGTGAGTACCAGGACAGTAAGGACTGTTTTACAGAGAGAGCCTGTCTCAAAAAACCAAACCAAAACCAAACCAAACAAACAAAAAACCCAAGTGGAAGCTGGGTGTGGTGGCACATAATTTAATTCCAGCACTCAGTAGGCAGAGGAAAGAAGATCTCTGTGGGTTTGAGGCCAGCCTGGCTTATTCATCCCAGCCTGCAACTAAGGGCAAGGATGCTTTTAAATATAATTGGAAGTTTAGAAGCTGTTTATAGACTCTCATAGGCTAGATATATGTTTCTGTGGGCAAGAGGTGCCCTTTTTCCACTAGAGCATTTAGAGATTGCCTTTTACTTCCTTACTCATGGTCCTTTCCATGCCCTTTTGGGCATATCCCATCTCCTTTGTATTCTAGTTGGGAACCATTTCAGCTTTTTGTTCTCTTCCATTCTGTTTTTCCTGGATTTTAGTAGAAGATGTATTTATGCACATTGTATGTATTTGAGGGAATTGAAACCAGACACAGCACTGATATTTTTAGCAAAAGCTGATGTTTGCATGGTGAAGATCATAATAGCTGTTCATCTCTCCCATTGGTTCCAGGGGAAATCAGCTTTGTGGTCTCACCTGTTACATTATCAGGAAAACCGGCAGAGAAAACTCACGTCAGGAAGCCTCAGTACCTCAGGTAAGGCCATCTCTTCACATGTGCAGAGAATGTCTCAGCTTACTTTCCTGCCCCTCGCTATAATGATCTTGAATTCCCTGTCCAGGCCAGTGATGCTTTGGCTCTGAATGCTTTCTGTTTTAAAAATAAAGTCACCTGGCTGGAGAGATCTCAGCTTAATAGTTAAAGACTGTTTGTTGTGGGGTTGGAGAGAGATGGCTCAGTGGTTAGGAATACCTGCTACTCTTCCAGAGGGCCTGGGTTGGATTCCCAGAACCCACATGGTTGCTCACAGCATTTGTGGCTCTAGTTCTGAGGGACCCTACACCCTTCTTTTGCTGGGCATGAATGCAGTGCACATACATATAGACATGTAGGCAAGGCACTTATACATATAAAAGAAAAATAAAATCTTTTTATAAAAAATGATCATTGTTGTTGCACAGGATTAGAGTTCAGTTCCCAGCACCCATGTGAGGTAGATCAAAGCCGTAACTAGATCCCCAGGGTATCAGACATCCTCTTCTGGTCTCCATGGATACTCAAACACACAGTGCCACCCCCATACACACACAAATTAAAATAAAATAAATCTTAAAAAAACAAACAAACAAGGGAGCTGCCATAGGCTTACTGAAACACAGAGCATCAGCTGCACCACAGGTTTGCTTTCCTTATCTGTTCTAGACCCTTTTCATCAGTAAAAGTAAGCATCCTGTTTTGGCTTCAGAATGGGCTGTAAACTAAAGAAAAATGAAATTGGGTTTTACTGTGGTCCTGGTGTTTGCAGGAAGCTGTTCTTAGCATCTTTTATTTCTCTGACATGGGCATGGAAATTATTCTACTAGTCAATTCAATGTCCTTCCTTGGAACTCAAGTCAAGAGACTAGTATGAACAAATCTTTATACTTCCTTTCTGTTTATAATTTAATAAAAATGTCAGACTAGGGTTGCTGCTCAGTGATAGAGCCGATGGCATGCTGAGTGTCCCGGGTTCATTCACCAGCAGTGCTAAAATTACTGGAGTTGATTTTTAAAAACTTTTAATTTATTTCTCTTATTATAAATTATGTATGAGTATTTTGCCTGCATGTGTGTATGTGCACCACGTACATGCCTTGGTACCCATGAAAACCAGAACAGGGCATTGTGTCTCCTGGAACTGGAGTTGTGAGCCAGTTGTGAGCCACCATGTGGGTGCTGGGAATTAAACCCTCGTTCCTTGTTACAGGATCATCTGTTCACACTGTGAACCCTGAGATTGCATTATTTACTGGAAAAACCTGTTTCTAGTTGTGGTGTGGCTTAGCCCTAGCACACACCTTTAATCCAAGAGCTTTCTGCTTGAATACTGTAAACAGGATTAAATAAAGTCAACCATAGGTCAAGAGTCAGAGCAAGCAAACAGTTGACAGGAAGTGAACATAGCATTATTAAGAAAAAAACCATAGAGAGTAAGGGGGAATCAGGAGGACAGGGAGAGAGATGCACAGAAAGAGAAGGGAGGGACATTGAGTTTGAGGAGAGCTGTGGTGTAGGAGAAGATGGGAGGCTTCTAGGATCTTGGTGGAGGAGATCAGCAGGGTGCTTTCTCTGCCTCTCTGAGCTAGCAGGTTTTCACCCCAGCACCTGGCTCCAAGTCTTTATTGGTAAAATAGAACAATTGAGATTTTGTTAAAAATAACAGGTCCTCTAGAAGAGCAACCAGTGCTCTTAACTGCTTAGCCTTCTTTCTAGATCCATCCCCACCCTGCAAAACAAAACAAAAGAAAAACAAATACAACCTGTAGTTGTAGAGACTCCAGGGACCATCTAGTCCAGCCATTTTACTTATGAGAAAAATGAACAGGATTGTTATAAGATCATGCAACAAATTAATGAAAAAGTCTAGGTTGGGAGCAGACCTCTATCTACTCCGATAGGGTCCTTCATGCTGTCCTGAAGTGTTTCTTTCCACAGGTACACTGGCTCCTTTACAACTCTCTTTATACAGAGGGAGTTTACGGCTATTCTTTTTTTTTTTTTTTTTCTTGAGACAGGACTTCTCTGTGTAGCCCTGGCTGTCTTGTACCTCACTCTGTAGACCAGACTGGCCTCGAACTCAGACATCTGCCTCCCTCTGCCATATCTGTGCTTAAGTCCCTTCTGCCACAAAATCAGCTTTGCTGTGGCTCACTCTGTTAAGTGGGAAGACTATACCTTTTTTAGCTTATCTTACAAGCTATTCAAGAATTAAATAATATGCAAAAGTTTAAATCTGATCTCTGTTGGAAACTTAAGAATATTTGTGAATGACTGCTTAAGGTGTTTGATGTAACCAACTGTTTGTTGTAGGAATTTGTGATTTGACATGTGAGAGAATTAGCTATTTGGATACTCAGGTTTCTTTGGAGATGACCATCTTTGTTGTTCCAGGAATAATTCTTGATTCAGAACGGAGAAAGTCTGATGCCAGTGCTGTCATGTCTCCCCTGAGGATCTCCCTAATTCAGGATATGAGGTCCGTCTGTGCTCATTTGTGAATTAGCCACTAAAGTCTTGTCTCTGGTGTTGCTTGGGTATGACACTCAGCCCACAAGATCTTGGTGGCTGGTAAAGCATTTTAGCTAACCCAGCTAACTAGGAACTTTGTTACTGGTCTTTGTATAGTTTATAAAACGGTGGTTTTCCTGGCATTTTGGTGAACTATACCAGGAGAGAGAGCACAGGAGAGCATCTCACCATCCCAGGGCTTGGGATTAGCCTGGTTTGTTGAACCCTGTACTCTCTGTTCTTTCTCCCCAATAGTGGGAAATCTGTCTGGCAAAGCCACGTGGAACAATGAGAGTGACTCTCCCTGGGTGGGTAGGGCTGTCTTGTGCGCTTCTTTGGCTCACAGGTGAGGCTAAGACAGTGAGTTCCTTTCCTACCCTACCCTACACCTTTTCCCTAGGCACATCCAGAATATTGGGGAAATCAAAACTGATGTGGGAAAGGCCAGAGCATGGGTTCGACTGTCCATGGAGAAGAAGTTACTCTCCAGACACCTGAAGCAGCTTCTTTCAGACCACGAGCTCACCAAGTAAGGCCACTCAGCTGGGAGGAGACCAGAGCTCCAGGGTGGGAAGGGAGGTGCAGCGTGTTACTGAGGCAATGCATTACTGCAGCAGCATGCAGTCAGACTGAGGCCGTGACGAAGTCCTGCAGTGTCCCCTCATCCCCCCAACAGCAGAGCTGTACTTCTGCCTTCTGCTCCCTCCTTGCAGTCTGCATGACTAAACCAGTGGGTCCTCCTCTCCTTCCTGGAGCCGTCTGGTCATGAGGCATTTTTTCTTGTTTCTTTCTTGTCTCGAGAAGCAAAGGGTTGGAGAATTCAAAGGAAACTTCTGAGTTACCCGCTTATCTCTTCTCTCCTGAGCCTCAGGTCAACCTAGAACAGCCAGTTACCTTTCTTCTTTGACTGGGCCTTCTCAAAACTCTCAGATAGCCCTCTAGAACCTCCCTCTACACCTCCCACTAGGATAGAGAGGGAGCCCAAGGTGCTTACACTTCCCAGAGCCACCAAATCTGCAGTCCCCTGTCCATCCATCTGTGACCTCTCCCCCTCTCCTGCATTGTTGCACATCAAGGGATGAGAGGTCCTTCTTTCTCTGCCTCTCAAATGATTCCTCTGTGTCCTTTCAGATACAGCACATCTGGCTCGCTCGCTCGCTCTTTCTTTTTCTTTTGGTGGTGGTGTTAGGGATTAGGGGCCTCATACACGTGAGGTAAATGTTGTACTCCTTAGCTAGTAAGTCTTCAGCCCTAATCTTGGTTGTTTTTTGTTTGTTTTTCTGAAACCATAGCCCTATTAGAGGACATTAGCTTAAAATTCACTCAGTATACAGTACTTTCTTACCCAGTGTTCTGATCCTTAAACTACTCCAATAACTAGAAAATGAGATTTGCTTCCACAGATAGGAAGAGAGAGAAAAGAGTACTACATTAAGCATAGTCCCTTGGTATTAGCCCATTTGGCATTGCTACAACAGAATACCCAGTGTTGGATACTATATAAAGAAAAAACGATTTACTTATCTTAAAATAAATGGGATGCTGGAAGTTCAA